>NW_026114486.1:82927-103908 GCF_018139145.2 Gymnogyps californianus | reverse complement strand
CCGGCTGGTCAATGACCCTGTTATAAGTTTGTGGTCCAATAATTGAAATGGAACCAGTCCGATTATTGAAAGCAATTTATTTGAGCAAGCAGCAGTAAGCAAAACAGCGCTGGGCGGCCGGGAGTTTCCGCTCTACCAACGGTGCGCGCAAAATGGAGAAGGATTCCCTTATTTATCCAGTCTCTAGTCCTGCTTCCGTGCTGGCTGGTATCGTTTGCGTTGTGTGTGCGCCTGCGCCGGCAGTTGCTAGGTGGTCGTAATCTGCCTCCTGGGGTTGCTGGGATGAAGGCCGAAGTCTTCCTCAGCTGCCTTCTAGGTGACCTAGGTCCGCTCATGTTCTTGTGAATCGCCTTTTCTTTTATCCGTTACTCAGTTGTTCCTTCTACCGAATATTTGGCTGTCCCTACCCCCACGTGTCTTTGGATAACTGAGGAATGTTTCAACACTTGCAAGCGATTTTCTGAACAAAGTTAACCATTCTCAACTTATCTTCCACAATGTTTGTGGGTATTTCCCACAAGGTTTGTGGGTATACTTCAGCAAAAAAAAAACCCCAAAACTTTCCACATGTCTTACACAAGCAAGATTTGAACAAACTCAGGGTTTTACTTATTACAGACCCAATTTGCAAAAGCCTCGCAACAGCGAGAGTAAAATCTTTGGGTTTACAATCGATACCCACTGCTTATGTAATTGCGATACGACCTTCACAAGGAGCTTCCATCCTCCTTGTTGGTCTGGGAGCGTCCTCCCCGCCGGGCTGGACCTGCCGCTCCGGCCGCCGTTCACCCGATTCCAGGCGAATTTCCCGGGTTTCGGCACCACTTGTTGCCTTCGTGTGGCGTGCGACCTGGTTCAGGAACGGCACGGCGACCAACCCTAGGCCGCTCGGCCATCTGCTCACAGACACCAATGTGGCGGACGGCAAATGGCGTTTATTAGTGAGTAGCACGACATTATATAGCTTGGGTTTACAGCATCGCTTCCGTCTGCTTACGTCATAGGCTAAACACTATTGGCTATCCGGAGAGGGCCCTATTTCCCGTACAGCGCGATATCTTCTGGCCGCCAGACCCTAGTTACCCACATATATTGATTATCAGACCCTTTTAATTCTCATCCCATACAAAAGCGAGAACCCTTTACTGTTTTGACCATAGCTACCCTACTAGCTCTAGAACCGCAGGGCAGGAACAGGAATAGCCTCGTTGGTCGAACAGAACCAAAACTTTCATTCCCTTAGAATAACAGTAGATGATAAAGATTTAGCTCGAATTGAACAATCGATCGGCGCTTCGGAAACGTCATCGAGATCGTTGTCGGAAGTGGTTTTACAAAACCGTAGAGGATTGGATCTCATGTTTTTACAACAAGGGGGGTATGCGCTGCATTAAGAGTGTTGTGTATATGCGGACCACACCGGAATAGTAAGAGACACTATGGCCAAACTGCGGGAAGGATTGGAAAAACGGAAAAGGGAACGAGAAGCACAACAAAGTTGGTTTGCATCATGGTTTAACCATTCTCCGTGGCTGCTACCCTGATCTCTACCTTGATAGGGCCAGTCGCGATGGTCCTAATAGCATTGATCTTCGGACCCTGCATATTAAATAGGCTCGTGTCGTTTGTTAGGAGCCGGCTTGAAAAGGTTAACATCGTGTTGATGGACACAACAACTGCTTTAAGGGTCATCCGCTTTAACAATGTTTTGTTCACAATTCCCTTTAGCTATCCCCAGTTATACCCTGTTACTCCCAGTTATCCCCCAGTTACCTCTTGCTTAGTGTGCCTTATGTTTTTCTATTCAAGTTTGTGATATATACATTTTAAGATTGTTATAAGCATAGAGTAGGCATAGGATGCATTTAGTATGTTTTTTATTCAAAATTACGATATAGTATATTCTTTGAAGTTGTTATATTTTAGCCAATTTCATTACTCATAGGGAGGGGGGAAAGGTAGGTAGCTAGGGTCTGGCGGCCGGAAGATGTCGCGGGTACGGAAAAATAGGGCCCTCTCCGGATAGCCAATAGTGTTTAGCCTATGGGTGGGGCTGGGTGACCTTCAAAGGTCCCTTCCGACCCCAAACCATGCGATGAGGCCACGATTGGAAGTGGACGGGGCTTTCAAGGTCAAGTTGGACGGGGCTTGGAGCAACCTGATGTGGTTGAAGGACTGGATGACCTTCAAAGGTCCCTTCCGACCAGTGATCTATGACTCTCTGAAGGGTCTGGGGACCGAGCCACCGACGTTCGTGGCAACTGGGGTTAAAAAGAAGGATTTTCCGCTACGTGGGACGGCCGAGCGCATCCCGCCGGGCTGATATCCGCCAGAGCACGCGCTTTCCTGGCGTGCCGTCCGCTCGTTCGAGGAGAACGCACAGGATTACGGAGCTGAGACGGCGCGGGCGTGCGTTAGCCGGACACCGGACACGGAGGAAGGAGCCGGTGGCAGCCCCGTGACCGAGAGCAGCAGGTCGGTGGGTGCCACGTCACCACGATCAGCGGCGGCCCGTGTCACAATGGGCAGCAGGTCAGCGGTGCGTCACAGCGAGCAGCAGCGTCGGCGGTGGCCGTGTCACCACGGCGTCACAATGGGTCTGTGACACGGCCACGCGGGGGTATAAAAGGGGGCCGCGGAGCGGTGGGTCCCGCACCCTGGCCGAGCGTCCGTAGGACGAACACAGGGATGAGCTCCTCCGCGGCTCTCGCAGCTACGGAGCGACCCGCTAGCCCGATGTGGGCCAAGATGGAATTCTGGGATGGGATGGAGCACGCCTTCATGATGCCCAGCATCACCGCCGAAGGTACAGGCGTCCCCAGCCACCGCAAGAACCTTGCGGTGACCCAACAGGCGTTGGCGCCGGCGAGACTCAGCACTGCGGCCGCCTCAGGGCTGTCTCCATCCGGGGCCTGGGGACGGTGACGACTCTTCGCATCTGCCGCCACCCCACGGTGGAGGGGTTGCGGGAGGGTTGAGAGCCGGCGGACACGGAGCGTGACCTGGTTTTTCCATTCCTTGCCAGAACGAACAGCCGTCTGGGACGCGGTGGCCGGCTACGTCCAACAACAACTCTTGCTGCGCAAGGTAGTTCCAACGCCCGCCTCCTCCTTGTCCGCCCGGCACGGTGGGGAGGCCCCACGGCCCCCGGGGGCACGGCCTGCGGTTACTCTTCCCCTCCTCAGAAAGCAGGGAAGCCCCCCCAAAAAACCCCCACCGAGGGACGAAGAGGGCTCGTGCGCCGTGGTGTCGCCTGCGGTAGGTGGTATCGTACCCCAGGGTCGATGCCGGTCGCTGGAGAACCCCTGGATGCCCTCGGGCGGCTTCTGCCGTGATTCCAGCGCTGCTTTTTTTTTTGGAAGGGGGGAAGGATTCGGCGTCTCCTCCTCAAACCTCTCCCCGTTGCCTCTCCCCGCGGCTCGTGCCTCGGTGAGCGGGCAGGATCTGGCCCGAAGAACCGTCCCTGCTCAGGGTCACCTTCAGCTCCTCCCTCCGGCCAGTCCTCACCCTTCGGCCCTTCTTTTCTCTTCCGCTCGCAGGGAGTGCGAATTCCCACCCTCGGCTCCTTCGACGCCGTCCCCAAACGGATCCAGGCTGGAGATGAAGCCGTGATTATCCGGAGGCCCGTGTTTCGCCTGGCTAGGAATCTCGTAGTCGTCCACAACTTGACGGACGACAAAGCCTACCTGCCCGGTAAGATGGCAGATCCTTTCTCGGGGGGGGGGTTGAGATGCTTCTCTAAAGCAACTCCCCCTCTCCAGAGCAGCTCCCAAAATGGTGGTTTTTTTTAATTTTTCCGGGCGATGCAATGATTACAACACGCAGCCCACGGGAAACGCCTGCGGCAAGGCCGCTGCCTGAGCGTCTCCATCCCTCCCGTGTCGTTTTTCCAGGCAACAAAGAGCTGGAGCCCCTCAAATATTCCAAGGTGGCCGCGGCCGCCTCGGTGTCCCGACGGAAAGCGGAGGGTTGCATCCAAGGCACCACGTCCCTCCTCTCTCACTGCCTGGGGAAGGGGGAGAACGTGGCCCTCGTCCTGCGGGACGTGGGGGTGCTGCTCATCGAAGGCAGGAAGGTGCAAATGAAGTTCTACTACGATTTCCTGGAGACGTTGTGCGGGAAGGAGAACTTGGAAAAAGCTGTTTTCAAGGTGAGCGGGGCGGTTTCTCCGCGGCGCGGGCAGTCCCACGGCGGTACGCCGGCACTGCTTGCACGTGGCCCGTCAGGACACGGCCAGCCAGTCGGTCCACGCAAGAGTTACGGTCCTACCAACTCTTGCTGCCTCGACCGCCTCCGACATCGAGTGCCTCGGCCACGCTGAGGACGTCCCACCATCTTCGGGCTCCTCCGACATCGAGTGCCTCAGCCACGCTGAGGACGTCACGCCATCTTTGTGCTCCTCCATTGCAGGTCCCCCAGCTGCTGGACGTGGTGGTGTCCCGGATGACACCCGTGGCCTCACTGAGTTTCTCCGGCCGTGTCATCATCTTTCCCAAGTGAGTACGCTGGCGGCTGTAGCCGCTCTTTGCTGCTGACGCTCCAGGTAGCGTTTGCTCCTTGTGATCCCGGGTGTCCTCCCGTGGGGACGCCAGGCAGCCACTCTCGTTGACGTCCCCAGGTCATAGTCGCTCCCAGAAGGCAGACCTGACGGGAGAGACCGAGGAATTTAGGCAACACTTTCTTCCCGTGGTGGCCTGGACTTCTTTGCCGGCTGACTCCGTTTCCCATTGGGGATGGGGCATGGTAGACTTGGGAAAACGGTGGTAGACTTGGGAAGATCGTGGTAGACTTCGGAAAACCATCGTAGACTTCGGAAAACGGTGGTAGACTTGGGAAAACCATCGTAGACTTGGGAAAACGGTGGTAGATTTGGGAAAACCGTGGCAGACTTGGGAAAACAACAGCCTTTACGGCAATGCCAATTGGCAATGCGAGCAGGTGATCACGGCGAGCGGCAGGGGCCGGCGGTGCTTTGGGTCATGTCGGTGTCTTCTCCTTGTTTCCAGGTTTGAAATGGAGTGCGTGCCCAAACCGCTGCCCAGGGTTTTTCTCAGGGCCTTGAGGCAAGTCCCTGGCGAGGAGAAGCAGCTGAGACGACAGGCTTTGCCACCTCTCGGACAAGGCAGGAAAAACAAAGCACCTTCCGGCTCTTTTCCGTAGCGCGGGCAACCAAATTCCGTCCTTCGACGGGGAAATCGCCGGCGTTGAGTGTCCAAAGGCTCCGACTTGCGCCAGAGCTTCGCGCCGGCTCGGCGCAGCCTTGTGTCCTAACGACTCGTTAAGCTTCACCAAAACGGAGCCCCCGGGGTGGGATGTGCCCAAGGGTACGGTGGGAGGATGGTGAGCCGAGGCTCCCGCTCCTCCCCGCCAAGAAATGCCCCCCCCCCCCCCCAAAAAAACCTCCCTGTCACCTCCCCGGCGCCGCTCAGCTCCTTCTTCCCAAACCTGGAGCTGATGACGCAGTCGGAAAACCACGTCGGAAATGGGGAAGCGGGGCAAGAGCCGGTGTCGGGGAGGGCGGCGAGGCTGCGACGGCGGCTGCGAGGGGAGCAGAAACGGCCCTCTCGGACATTTGGGGAAGAGGCCTGAGCACCCCCGCGTGTCACCGGGGCCGGCGGCGTCCCAGCGATGCTCTTCTGACGAGATCTCTCCTTTCCAGTTCCGGTGGGATCTCCTGGTTTTCCCTTTCCTGCTAATCCAAGCTTGCCTAACAGCGCGATACCACAGTTCTGGGAGATCACGGGGACGAAGGAGAGGAAGAGGAAGAAGTCGCGGGTCAGGTGAGGCCGGAGGCTCAGGGCTGGGGTCTGCGCGGGGTCATTTTACCCCGAGAGGTGGGAGATGCCCCGTCCCTGGCAACGTTCACGGTCAGGACGGACGCGACCTGATCTAGTTGAGGACGTCCCTGCTCATCGCGGGGAAGGTCGGACAAGATGGACCTTTAAAGGTCCCTTCCGACGTCAAACTATTCGATGAGTCTCCGACTTTCTGACCCAGCAAGAGCCCAGTCCCCAGTCCCAAACTGGCGCTCGCTCCTGGGACCCCCTCATTTCACAGGGCTGGATCTTCTCCAGCACTTCAGGAGAGCCCCAGCGTGGCCCGGGGACAGCCGTGGGTCAGCCGAGGGTCCCGGCTCAGGGGTTTTCCTCGGCTGAGCTGCCGGTGGCTACGTGAAGAGGCACGTGGCTCGTGGGGGCGGGATGCGGCCCCCCCCCCAAACCCATCGCGTCCTCAGGTAGACCTCTCCCGTTGCGTCCTTCCAGGCGGCAGCCGGTGATCCCGAGGGATCAGCCCGTGAGCGGTCAACGCCAGGGCAAACCCACGGCCAAAGACCGGGCGTCAAAGCAGAGCCGAGCGCAGGCGGCAGAACCTGAGAGCTGCGGAGGCGAAGGAGAAGGAGTAGTGGAGAAAATCCTCGCCGAAATCGCGATGATGAAGGCGACGAAGGCCAAGCCCTCCCGTCCTCGGGAGGCCTCCACCTTCGTAACTCCCGTAATAGCCGTATTATCGGCAACGAGCTCTGAGGCCAGCCTGCCCGAGGAGCCCACCTACGAGGTGCTCAGACGGCCGCCACCGAGACCAAGACGGCAAAAATAATAAAGTTCCGTTCCGGAGAAATTCGGGCCGGTGGTGGAATAACCTCGGCAGACCTTCTAGGCGTGGAATTCTGAGGCCGGTCTGCTTGAGGAGCCGCCTCGATGAACACCTCCGGTTCGGTCCAGCCGACAGACGAGGGGACCAGCTCAAGACGATGCCTCCCTCGGCAGGAGAGGCCCCGGCTGGAGCGATCGGGAAAGAGATGAATAAAAACCCGGAGGAGATGTTGCAAAAGAGCATTGATGGTTTGTTTTTTTTTAATCGTTCACAACCGGAACGGCGGCGGGGGGAGAAGGGCTTTTACAGTTGGGCTCTGAGATCAGCCCAGCCTGGTGGCCATCCGCGGGACCTTCCCACCAGGACCTTTTCCGTGGCCGCTAAGGAAAGGAACCTGCTTTTCGGGCCAAGAGAAAGCAACCGGGGCACTCGGAGCGATGTGGTGAAGATCTGAACGTCCCCGGAGGGGAAAGGAGAGGATGCGAGTGCAGCTGGGGAGGCATGGAGGCCACCTGAGCTTTCACCCAGGGCCATGAGGGACCAGGGAAGGGGAGAAAGCAAGGCTGAGCCCAGCTCTGCTGGGCTGGACTGTCTGCTTCCACTCGGGATAGAGCCAGGGCTCTTTATTATCCTATTTATCTCCCGATTTATCCAATTTCCATCCTATTTGTATCTCCCCTGATGAAATCCTCCAAGTAGGTGCCCCGTTTGACCATCCCGTGTGTGGATAGTTAGGGCTTGGTGGTCGGAAGATGTCGCGCTGTATGGAAAAATAGGGCCCCTCTCCGGATAGCCAATAGCGTTTAGCTTATGACGTAAGCAAAGTATATGTTATAAATTTGAATAAAAAACACAAGGCACTGTAAACGGGTGGAGGTTAGGGGGTAACTGGTTGCAATGGGGTGTACCTGGGGATAGCTGAAGGGAATTGTGAACAAAGCAGATGACCCTTAAAGCAGTTGTTGGCGTTCTATCAACACGATGTTAACCTTTTCAAGCCGGCTCCTAACAAACGACACGAGCCTATTTAATATGCAGGGTCCGAAGATCAATGCTATTAGGACCATCGCGACTGGCCCTATCAAGGTAGAGATCAGGGCGGTCAGCCACGGAGAATGGTTAAACCATGATGCCTACCAACTTTGTTGTGCTTCTCGTTCCCTTTTCCGTTTTTCCAATCCTTCCCGCAGTTTGGCCATAGTGTCTCTTACTATTCCGGTGTGGTCCGCATATACACAACACTCTTAATGCAGCGCATACCCCCCCTTGTTGTAAAAACATGAGATCCAATCCTCTACGGTTTTGTAAGACCACTTCCGACAACGATCTCGATGACGTTTCCGAAGCGCCGATCGATTGTTCAATTCGAGCTAAATCTTTATCTACTGTTATTCTAAGGGAATGAAAGTTTTGGTTCTGTTCGACCAACGAGGCTATTCCTGTTCCTGCCCCTGCGGTTCCTAGAGCTAGTAGGGTAGCTATGGTCAAAACAGTAAAGGGTTCTCGCTTTTGTATGGGATGAGAAGTTAAAAGGGTCTGATAATCGTATCTAAACTCCTCAGAATGCTCTATGATTCTTGGAACAATCATTACTTGTATACAAAAGTCATGACTTCCGTTGAACTGCCTAAGAGATATACATGGGGTAACTCCAGGTTTTGAACATATCCGTTTAGTATTATCGGCAGGAACTAGCCAATCAGGATCCCTTTCCTAATGTGGTCTTGTTTGTACAGAAACGCCTTTTCTCGAGGGGTATTTCGCCAACACACGTGCCTTGCCCCGCTACATATTGCATCGTTATTCCTGGGTTGCTCGCAGTGTTCCGTACGCATCGTGAAGGATCGGGCCCATTCACTAGTTCTGGGTCAGAGGGTGTACCTACTGCTTCCGAAAAAGGGGGCTTCGTGTCATAGCAAAGCCAGCAGTTTGTTGTCACGTTTGGATTCGTAGAGCTCAAGATCTGGTACGTTGAGTTTAACAGCTTCCATAGGGGGGGCATTTCAAATTCTAAAGTATGCGGAGTCTCAGTGTTATCGGGAGTCGCGTCTGCGGTATTATTTTTTGGTGTTAGGTATTAAAGGTCTAGATGTTTGTGGGTTAAGAAGCGGGTTAGGCCCGATTGCTTGGGGTTTTTCGTACACTTCCTTTTTGATTAGAATTAAACCTCCCCTGTCTGTCCCCGGCTCCCAGTATCTGACTCCCCAAGTTTTTCCCAATAACCATCCTGGGTCTTCTGGTTGTGCTGTTTGGAGAATTACCTGAGAACAATTACTATATCCTGCAGAACCCCCAGACACGTCCACTTGTGGGGGTTTACAGCCTCGTGGTCCCCATGTTGTTGTTAGAGATTGATCTCGGGGAGGAGGGGTCCAAGCAGAGGCGACAGTAACACAACCCCAAGATGCACAATACTACTGGTTAGGATAGTTACAATGCCCTTTTCCTGGATTAGATGCGGGACAAAGGTAATAAGGCATTTTTTCCAAACAAGGTGGTGCGGTTATCGTGCTGCATAGCGCGACAGCGAAGCTAGGAGCTCCTGCTGTCACATTTTCCTTAACCACGTGCTGATCCTCCCACCTGGCGAGGGTCCGTCTGAATGGCTGATGGGGACAGTAATCTGCTTCTGCCCGTCCTATAGCGACAAGCTCCAAAATCAAGATCGCACAAAGGCATCGCAGCCCCCCCCCACCCTGCGGAGGCTAGTTTGCCGTTGTCTGGGTTCTGCCAGTGCGGAACTGCCGGGCTTGGACAGGACGCTTGCCAACTTGTCATCTTCTCTTTGTCACCGGGGTGTACGGGTTACGGGGGCGACCGATGAGCCAATCCTGTGAACAAAAACTCACAAAACATGTCATCCCGTTATCTATTACGGTGCGAACAGCCACCTGGATCGGGGTTAGATGCTCTTCCTTCGCGACATGCTTAATCATGTCCGCGATGCTTGACCCCGCCGGCAGCGATCGCAGGATTTCCTTGGTTGCCGAATTACGCTGCTGACGCAAACATTCCGCTACGACCGGGCCTTTTGCCTCCGCCGGCAGAGCCGAGGAGTCGACCGCTGCTTGGAGACGGTCCACAAATTGCGTAAAGCTCTCACTTTCACTTTGCTTTATTGTGGACCATGGCGATGGCTTGGCGATAACTCTAGAGGCTGTGCGGATAGCTTCTCTGGCCGCACGAGTAGTTGCCGTAACTTCGCGGGCCCGCAGGCCCTGGGCTTGCGCCTGGGGGGTAATCATCGTGGGGTCTGTGCCCATCAACCGCTGCAGGCTGGAGCCGTGCAGTGGGTGATCCGCTCCAGCTACGTGGGCCGGTTGCCTTGCGCAGTTATCCTCCCATTCTTGTTTAAAAACGATCATCCCTGCCCCGTCAAAGAGCAATCTACAAGTTTGTTTTATATCGAACGGGAGCATATCGTCTCCCCCAACGACACCATCTATGAGGGTGGAGACCATGGCAGAATTGAGCCCTTTATCCGCGATCGCCTTAACAATCGCTTGTATATCCTTGGGGTTTATTGGCGAGTGGGCCCTCTGTCCCCCGTCCGTCACCCGGACCGGGAACGCTAGCGCGGCCGATGGGGCCCAACCGGCGCACGCAATCTTTATTTTCCTCCAGTCCGTGAGGGGGATTTCTCCTCGCGATTCCTCTTTAATTTGAACGGGGATATTTCGGTTCTTAGCTTTGTTTGTCTCCATGTCTCCCGCCTCTGAGTTTGAATCGGCTGCGAGCCGCTCGTCCCGGCTCGTGTCTGCTCCGGAGCCGGAACTCGACTGACCGGTTACTTCCGGTTTCCGGTACCTTTCTGTCGGGCTCCGGCCCCGCCCGCTCCCCTTGCGGGCGGGGCCGTTCCCTCCCTCTTGGCCCGCCCCTCCCTCTTGGTTCGTCTCGCCCTCTTGGTTCGCCCGCCCGCTTGGTCCGCCCCGCCTTCTGGTCGGCGGGGGTGTTTACCTTATAAGGGCAGTTCTTCTGATTGGCTTCCCGCCCTTCGCTCACGTTCCCCTCTCCTTCCCATTGGCGTGCGCTTATTAGTGCTAGCGCTTCCTCCCCGCTCCCGCCAAAGGCATCTTCGCTCCCCCTTTCCCCTTTGTGCTCGGCGCCATCTTGAGGCGCGTATGGCGGTGCTCTAACCCCGACTTCCCCGGACTCCGATTTCTCCACAGCGCCCCTGGCCTCCTCGGCTAACCCACCCCGGAAGGATTTAGCTCCTTTCTGTCCCTCCGTAAGCGGGTCGGGGTTCGGGGATTGAGGGGACGTGTCCCCCTCTAGCCGATCTTTAGGCTCAGCAGAATCGTCATCGTCCGGGGGGTGCAAAGTCTGCGTGGCTGCCCCGATTCCCACTTTCGGGGTGGCCAACAAACAGTCCCTCGCCGCCCTCCAGGTCTCCTGTTCTTGTAGGGCCTTCTGCAGGGCCTGTACGACTTTCCCCCACGATTTAAGGTTTTTCCCACAACCCGAGGACATCGTCTCCTCGGCTAACGCTTTTGTGCGCTTATCCCCCACTTCGGGGTGGAGAATATCCACCGGCTGGTCAATGACCCTGTTATAAGTTTGTGGTCCAATAATTGAAATGGAACCAGTCCGATTATTGAAAGCAATTTATTTGAGCAAGCAGCAGTAAGCAAAACAGCGCTGGGCGGCCGGGGAGTTTCCGCTCTACCAACGGTGCGCGCAAAATGGAGAAGGATTCCCTTATTTATCCAGTCTCTAGTCCCTGCTTCCGTGCTGGCTGGTATCGTTTGCGTTGTGTGTGCGCCTGCGCCGGCAGTTGCTAGGTGGTCGTAATCTGCCTCCTGGGGGTTGCTGGGATGAAGGCCGAAGTCTTCCTCAGCTGCCTTCTAGGTGACCTAGGTCCCGCTCATGTTCTTGTGGAATCGCCTTTTCTTTTATCCGTTACTCAGTTGTTCCTTCTACCGAATATTTGGCTGTCCCTACCCCCACGTGTCTTTGGATAACTGAGGAATGTTTCAACACTTGCAAGCGATTTTCTGAACAAAGTTAACCATTCTCAACTTATCTTCCACAATGTTTGTGGGTATTTCCCACAAGGTTTGTGGGTATACTTCAGCGAAAAAAAAAACCCCAAAACTTTCCACATGTCTTACACAAGCAAGATTTGATTAACAAACTCAGGGTTTTACTTATTACAGACCCCAATTTGCAAAAGCCTCGCAACAGCGAGAGTAAAATCTTTGGGTTTACAATCGATACCCCACTGCTTATGTAATTGCGATACGACCTTCACAAGGAGCTTCCATCCTCCTTGTTGGTCTGGGAGCGTCCTCCCCGCCGGGCTGGACCTGCCGCTCCGGCCGCCGTTCACCCGATTCCAGGCGAATTTCCCGGGTTTCGGCACCACTTGTTGCCTTCGTTGGCGTGGCGACCTGGTTCAGGAACGGCACGGCGACCAACCCTAGGCCGCTCGGGCCATCTGCTCACAGACACCAATGTGGCGGACGGCAAATGGCGTTTATTAGTGAGTAGCACGACATTATATAGCTTGGGTTTACAGCATCGCTTCCGTCTGCTTACGTCATAGGCTAAACACTATTGGCTATCCGGAGAGGGGCCCTATTTCCCGTACAGCGCGATATCTTCTGGCCGCCAGACCCTAGTTACCCACATATATATGATTATCAGACCCTTTTAACTTCTCATCCCATACAAAAGCGAGAACCCTTTACTGTTTTGACCATAGCTACCCTACTAGCTCTAGGAACCGCAGGGGCAGGAACAGGAATAGCCTCGTTGGTCGAACAGAACCAAAACTTTCATTCCCTTAGAATAACAGTAGATGATAAAGATTTAGCTCGAATTGAACAATCGATCGGCGCTTCGGAAACGTCATCGAGATCGTTGTCGGAAGTGGTTTTACAAAACCGTAGAGGATTGGATCTCATGTTTTTACAACAAGGGGGGTATGCGCTGCATTAAGAGTGTTGTGTATATGCGGACCACACCGGAATAGTAAGAGACACTATGGCCAAACTGCGGGAAGGATTGGAAAAACGGAAAAGGGAACGAGAAGCACAACAAAGTTGGTTTGCATCATGGTTTAACCATTCTCCATGGCTGACTACCCTGATCTCTACCTTGATAGGGCCAGTCGCGATGGTCCTAATAGCATTGATCTTCGGACCCTGCATATTAAATAGGCTCGTGTCGTTTGTTAGGAGCCGGCTTGAAAAGGTTAACATCGTGTTGATGGAACACCAACAACTGCTTTAAGGGTCATCCGCTTTAACAATGTTTTGTTCACAATTCCCTTTAGCTATCCCCAGTTATACCCTGTTACTCCCAGTTATCCCCCAGTTACCTCTTGCTTAGTGTGCCTTATGTTTTCTATTCAAGTTTGTGATATATACATTTTAAGATTGTTATAAAGCATAGAGTAGGCATAGGATGCATTTAGTATGTTTTTTATTCAAAATTACGATATAGATATATTCTTTGAAGATTGTTATATTTTAGCCAATTTCATTACTCATAGGGAGGGGGGAAAGGTAGGTAGCTAGGGTCTGGCGGCCGGAAGATGTCGCGCGGTACGGAAAAATAGGGCCCCTCTCCGGATAGCCAATAGTGTTTAGCCTATGGGTGGGGCTGGGTGACCTTGAAAGGTCCCTTCCAACCCCAAACCACGCGATGAGGCCACGATTGGAAGCGTTCAAGGTCAAGTTGGACGGGGCTTGGAGCAACCTGATGTGGTTGAAGGACTGGATGACCTTCAAAGGTCCCTTCCGACCAGTGATCTATGACTCTCTGAAGGTTCTGGGGACCGAGCCACCGACGTTCGTGGCAACTGGGGTTAAAAAGAAGGATTTTCCGCAACGTGGGACGGCCGAGCGCATCCCGCCGGGCTGATATCCGCCAGAGCACGCCCTTTCCTGGTGTGCCGTCCGCTCGTTCGAGGAGAATGCACAGGATTACGGAGCTGAGACGGCACGGGCGTGCGTTAGCCGGACACGGAGGAAGGAGCCGGTGGCAGCCCCGTCACCGAGAGCAGCAGGTCGGTGGGTGCCACGTCACCACGATCAGCGGCAGCCCGTGTCACAATGGGCAGCAGGTCAGCGGTGCGTCACAGCGAGCAGCAGCGTCGGCGGTGGCCGTGTCACCACGGCGTCACAATGGGTCTGTGACACGGCCACGCGGGGGTATAAAAGGGGCCGCGGAGCGGTGGGTCCCGCACCCTGGCCGAGCGTCCGTAGGACGAACACAGGGATGAGCTCCTCCGCGGCTCTCGCTGCTACGGAGCGACCCGCTAGCCCGATGTGGGCCAAGATGGAATTCTGGGATGGGATGGAGCACGCCTTCATGATGCCCAGCATCACCGCCGAAGGTACAGGCGTCCCCAGCCGCCGCAAGAACCTTGCGGTGACCCAACGGGCGTTGGCGCCGGCGAGACTTGGCACCGCGGCCGCCTCAGGGCTGTCTCCATCCGGGGCCTGGGGACGGTGACGACTCTTCGCATCTGCCGCCGCACCACGGCGGAGGGGTTGCGGGAGGGTTGAGAGCCGGCGGACACGGAGCGTGACCTGGTTTTTCCATTCCTTGCCAGAACGAACAGCCGTCTGGGACGCGGTGGCCGGCTACGTCCAACAACAACTCTTGCTGCGCAAGGTAGTTCCAACGCCCGCCTCCTCCTTGTCCGCCCGGCACGGTGGGGAGGCCCCACGGCCCCCCGGGGGCACGGCCTGCGGTTACTCTTCCCCTCCTCAGAAAGCAGGGAAGCCCCCCCAAAAACCCTCCACCGAGGGACGAAGAGGGCTCGTGCGCCGCGGTGTCGCCTGCGGTAGGTGGTATCGTACCCCAGGGTCGATGCCGGTCGCTGGAGAACCCCTGGATGCCCTCGGGCGGCTTCTGCCGTGATTCCAGCGCTGCTTTTTTTTTTTGGAAGGGGGGAAGGATTCGGCGTCTCCTCCTCAAACCTCTCCCCGTTGCCTCTCCCCGCGGCTCGTGCCTCGGTGAGCGGGCAGGATCTGGCCCGAAGAACCGTCCCTGCTCAGGGTCACCTTCAGCTCCTCCCTCCGGCCAGTCCTCACCCTTCGGCCCTTCTTTCTCTTCCGCTCGCAGGGAGTGCGAATTCCCACCCTCGGCTCCTTCGACGCCGTCCCCAAACGGATCCAGGCTGGAGATGAAGCCGTGATTATCCGGAGGCCCGTGTTTCGCCTGGCTAGGAATCTCGTAGTCGTCCACAACTTGACGGACGACAAAGCCTACCTGCCCGGTAAGATGGCAGATCCTTTCTCGGGGGGGGGGTTGAGATGCTTCTCTAAAGCAACTCCCCCTCTCCAGAGCAGCTCCCAAAATGGTGGTTTTTTTTAATTTTTCCGGGCGATGCAATGATTACAACACGCAGCCCACGGGAAACGCCTGCGGCAAGGCCGCTGCCTGAGCGTCTCCATCCCTCCCGTGTCGTTTTTCCAGGCAACAAAGAGCTGGAGCCCCTCAAATATTCCAAGGTGGCCGCGGCCGCCTCGGTGTCCCGACGGAAAGCGGAGGGTTGCATCCAAGGCACCACGTCCCTCCTCTCTCACTGCCTGGGGAAGGGGGAGAACGTGGCCCTCGTCCTGCGGGACGTGGGGGTGCTGCTCATCGAAGGCAGGAAGGTGCAAATGAAGTTCTACTACGATTTCCTGGAGACGTTGTGCGGGAAGGAGAACTTGGAAAAAGCTGTTTTCAAGGTGAGCGGGGCGGTTTCTCCGCGGCGCGGGCAGTCCCACGGCGGTACGCCGGCACTGCTTGCACGTGGCCCGTCAGGACACGGCCAGCCAGTCGGTCCACGCAAGAGTTACGGTCCTACCAACTCTTGCTGCCTCGACCGCCTCCGACATCGAGTGCCTCGCCACGCTGAGGACGTCCCACCATCTTCGGGCTCCTCCGACATCGAGTGCCTCAGCCACGCTGAGGACGTCCCGCCATCTTTGTGCTCCTCCATTGCAGGTCCCCCAGCTGCTGGACGTGGTGGTGTCCCGGATGACACCCGTGGCCTCACTGAGTTTCTCCGGCCGTGTCATCATCTTTCCCAAGTGAGTACGCTGGCGGCTGTAGCCGCTCTTTGCTGCTGACGCTCCAGGTAGCGTTTGCTCCTTGTGATCCCGGGTGTCCTCCCGTGGGGACGCCAGGCAGCCACTCTCGTTGACGTCCCCAGGTCATAGTCGCTCCCAGAAGGCAGACCTGACGGGAGAGACCGAGGAATTTAGGCAACACTTTCTTCCCGTGGTGGCCTGGACTTCTTTGCCGGCTGACTCCGTTTCCCATTGGGGATGGGGCATGGTAGACTTGGGAAAACGGTGGTAGACTTGGGAAGATCGTGGTAGACTTCGGAAAAACCATCGTAGACTTCGGAAAACGGTGGTAGACTTGGGAAAACCATCGTAGACTTGGGAAAACGGTGGTAGATTTGGGAAAACCGTGGCAGACTTGGGAAAACAACAGCCTTTACGGCAATGCCAATTGGCAATGCGAGCAGGTGATCACGGCGAGCGGCAGGGGCCGGCGGTGCTTTGGGTCATGTCGGTGTCTTCTCCTTGTTTCCAGGTTTGAAATGGAGTGCGTGCCCAAACCGCTGCCCAGGGTTTTTCTCAGGGCCTTGAGGCAAGTCCCTGGCGAGGAGAAGCAGCTGAGACGACAGGCTTTGCCACCTCTCGGACAAGGCAGGAAAAACAAAGCACCTTCCGGCTCTTTTCCGTAGCGCGGGCAACCAAATTCCGTCCTTCGACGGGGAAATCGCCGGCGTTGAGTGTCCAAAGGCTCCGACTTGCGCCAGAGCTTCGCGCCGGCTCGGCGCAGCCTTGTGTCCTAACGACTCGTTAAGCTTCACCAAAACGGAGCCCCCGGGGTGGGATGTGCCCAAGGGTACGGTGGGAGGATGGTGAGCCGAGGCTCCCGCTCCTCCCCGCCAAGAAATGCCCCCCCCCCCCCAAAAAAAACTCCCTGTCACCTCCCCGGCGCCGCTCAGCTCCTTCTTCCCAAACCTGGAGCTGATGACGCAGTCGGAAAACCACGTCGGAAATGGGGAAGCGGGCAAGAGCCGGTGTCGGGGAGGGCGGCGAGGCTGCGACGGCGGCTGCGAGGGGAGCAGAAACGGCCCTCTCGGACATTTGGGAAGAGGCCTGAGCACCCCCGCGTGTCACCGGGGCCGGCGGCGTCCCAGCGATGCTCTTCTGACGAGATCTCTCCTTTCCAGTTCCGGTGGGATCTCCTGGTTTTCCCTTTCCTGCTAATCCAAGCTTGCCTAACAGCGCGATACCACAGTTCTGGGAGATCACGGGGACGAAGGAGAGGAAGAGGAAGAAGTCGCGGGTCAGGTGAGGCCGGAGGCTCAGGGCTGGGGTCTGCGCGGGGTCATTTTACCCGAGAGGTGGGAGATGCCCCGTCCCTGGCAACGTTCACGGTCAGGACGGACGCGACCTGATCTAGTTGAGGACGTCCCTGCTCATCGCGGGGAAGGTCGGACAAGATGGACCTTTAAAGGTCCCTTCCGACGTCAAACTATTCGATGAGTCTCCGACTTTCTGACCCAGCAAGAGCCCAGTCCCCAGTCCCAAACTGGCGCTCGCTCCTGGGACCCCCTCATTTCACAGGGCTGGATCTTCTCCAGCACTTCAGGAGAGCCCCAGCGTGGCCCGGGGACAGCCGTGGGTCAGCCGAGGGTCCCGGCTCAGGGGTTTTCCTCGGCTGAGCTGCCGGTGGCTACGTGAAGAGGCACGTGGCTCGTGGGGGCGGGATGCGGCCCCCCCCCAAACCCATCGCGTCCTCAGGTAGACCTCTCCCGTTGCGTCCTTCCAGGCGGCAGCCGGTGATCCCGAGGGATCAGCCCGTGAGCGGTCAACGCCAGGGCAAACCCACGGCCAAAGACCGGGCGTCAAAGCAGAGCCGAGCGCAGGCGGCAGAACCTGAGAGCTGCGGAGGCGAAGGAGAAGGAGTAGTGGAGAAAATCCTCGCCGAAATCGCGATGATGAAGGCGACGAAGGCCAAGCCCTCCCGTCCTCGGGAGGCCTCCACCTTCGTAACTCCCGTAATAGCCGTATTATCGGCAACGAGCTCTGAGGCCAGCCTGCCCGAGGAGCCCACCTACGAGGTGCTCAGACGGCCGCCACCGAGACCAAGACGGCAAAAATAATAAAGTTCCGTTCCGGAGAAATTCGGGCCGGTGGTGGAATAACCTCGGCAGACCTTCTAGGCGTGGAATTCTGAGGCCGGTCTGCTTGAGGAGCCCCTCGATGAACACCTCCGGTTCGGTCCAACCGACGGACGAGGGGACCAGCTCAATACCTCCCGCTGAAGACCGAGTCAGTGCTCCCTCGGCGGGAGAGGCCCCGGCTGGAGCGATCGGGAAAGAGATGAATAAAAACCCGGAGGAGATGTTGCAAAAGAGCGTTGATGGTTTGTTTTTTTTTTTAATCGTTCACAACCGGAACGGCGGCGGGGGAGAAGGGTTTTTACAGTTGGGCTCTGAGATCAGCCCAGCCTGGTGGCCATCCGCGGGGACCTTCCCACCAGGACCTTTTCCGTGGCCGCTAAGGAAAGGAACCTGCTTTTCGGGCCAAGAGAAAGCAACCGGGGCACTCGGAGCGATGTGGTGAAGATCTGAACGTCCCCGGAGGGGAAAGGAGCGGATGCGAGTGCAGCTGGGGAGGCATGGAGGCCACCTGAGCTTTCACCCAGGGCCATGAGGGACCAGGGAAGGGGAGAAAGCAAGGCTGAGCCCAGCTCTGCTGGGCTGGACTGTCTGCTTCCACTCGGGATAGAGCCAGGGCTCTTTATTATCCTATTTATCTCCCGATTTATCCAATTTCCATCCTATTTGTATCTCCCCTGATGAAATCCTCCAAGTAGGTGCCCCGTTTGACCATCCCGTGTGTGGATAGTTAGGGCTTGGTGGTCGGAAGATGTCGCGCTGTATGGAAAAATAGGGCCCCTCTCCGGATAGCCAATAGCGTTTAGCTTATGACGTAAGCAAAGTATATGTTATAAATTTGAATAAAAAACACAAGGCACTGTAAACGGGTGGAGGTTAGGGGGTAACTGGTTGCAATGGGGTGTACCTGGGGATAGCTGAAGGGAATTGTGAACAAAGCAGATGACCCTTAAAGCAGTTGTTGGCGTTCTATCAACACGATGTTAACCTTTCAAGCGGCTCCTAACAAACGACACGAGCCTATTTAATATGCAGGGTCCGAAGATCAATGCTATTAGGAACCATCGCGACTGGCCCTATCAAGGTAGAGATCAGGGCGGTCAGCCACGGAGAATGGTTAAACCATGATGCCTACCAACTTGTTGTGCTTCTCGTTCCCTTTTCCGTTTTTCCAATCCTTCCCGCAGTTTGGCCATAGTGTCTCTTACTATTCCGGTGTGGTCCGCATATACACAACACTCTTAATGCAGCGCATACCCCCCCTTGTTGTAAAAACATGAGATCCAATCCTCTACGGTTTTGTAAGACCACTTTCCGACAACGATCTCGATGACGTTTCCGAAGCGCCGATCGATTGTTCAATTCGAGCTAAATCTTTATCTACTGTTATTCTAAGGGAATGAAAGTTTTGGTTCTGTTCGACCAACGAGGCTATTCCTGTTCCTGCCCCTGCGGTTCCTAGAGCTAGTAGGGTAGCTATGGTCAAAACAGTAAAGGGTTCTCGCTTTTGTATGGGATGAGAAGTTAAAAGGGTCTGATAATCGTATCTAAACTCCTCAGAATGCTCTATGATTCTTGGAACAATCATTACTTGTATACAAAAGTCATGACTTCCGTTGAACTGCCTAAGAGATATACATGGGGTAACTCCAGGTTTTGAACATATCCGTTTAGTATTATCGGCAGGAACTAGCCAATCAGGATCCCTTTCCTAATGTGGTCTTGTTTGTACAGAAACGCCTTTTCTCGAGGGTATTTCGCCAACACACGTGCCTTGCCCCGCTACATATTGCATCGTTATTCCTGGGTTGCTCGCAGTGTTCCGTACGCATCGTGAAGGATCGGGCCCATTCACTAGTTCTGGGTCAGAGGGTGTACCTACTGCTTCCGAAAAGGGGGCTTCGTGTCATAGCAAAGCCAGCAGTTTGTTGTCACGTTTGGATTCGTAGAGCTCAAGATCTGGTACGTTGAGTTTAACAGCTTCCATAGGGGGGGCATTTCAAATTCTAAAGTATGCGGAGTCTCAGTGTTATCGGGAGTCGCGTCTGCGGTATTATTTTTTGGTGTTAGGTATTAAAGGTCTAGATGTTTGTGGGTTAAGAAGCGGTTAGGCCCGATTGCTTGGGGTTTTTCGTACACTTCCTTTTTGATTAGAATTAAACCTCCCTGTCTGTCCCCGGCTCCAGTATCTGACTCCCCAAGTTTTTCCCAATAACCATCCTGGGTCTCTGGTTGTGCTGTTTGGAGAATTACCTGAGAACAATTACTATATCCTGCAGAACCCCAGACACGTCCACTTGTGGGGGTTTACAGCCTCGTGGTCCCCATGTTGTTGTTAGAGATTGATCTCGGGGAGGAGGGGTCCAAGCAGAGGCGACAGTAACACAACCCCAAGATGCACAATACTACTGGTTAGGATAGTTACAATGCCCTTTTCCTGGATTAGATGCGGGACAAAGGTAATAAGGCATTTTTTCCAAACAAGGTGGTGCGGTTATCGTGCTGCATAGCGCGACAGCGAAGCTAGGAGCTCCTGCTGTCACATTTTCCTTAACCACGTGCTGATCCTCCCACCTGGCGAGGGTCCGTCTGAATGGCTGATGGGGACAGTAATCTGCTTCTGCCCGTCCTATAGCGACAAGCTCCAAAATCAAGATCGCACAAAGGCATCGCAGCCCCCCCCCCCCTGCGGAGGCTAGTTTGCCGTTGTCTGGGTTCTGCCAGTGCGGAACTGCCGGGCTTGGACGGACGCTTGCCAACTTGTCATCTTCTCTTTGTCACCGGGGTGTACGGGTTACGGGGGCGACCGATGAGCCAATCCTGTGAACAAAAACTCACAAAACATGTCATCCCGTTATCTATTACGGTGCGAACAGCCACCTGGATCGGGGTTAGATGCTCTTCCTTCGCGACATGCTTAATCATGTCCGCGATGCTTGACCCGCCGGCAGCGATCGCAGGATTTCCTTGGTTGCCGAATTACGCTGCTGACGCAAACATTCCGCTACGACCGGGCCTTTTGCCTCCGCCGGCAGAGCCGAGGAGTCGACCGCTGCTTGGAGACGGTCCACACAAATTGCGTAAAGCTCTCACTTTCACTTTGCTTTATTGTGGACCATGGCGATGGCTTGGCGATAACTCTAGAGGCTGTGCGGATAGCTTCTCTGGCCGCACGAGTAGTTGCCGTAACTTCGCGGGCCCGCAGGCCCTGGGCTTGCGCCTGGGGGGTAATCATCGTGGG
>NW_026114486.1:41253-82427 GCF_018139145.2 Gymnogyps californianus | reverse complement strand
AGCCTCATGTCCTTTCCAAAGTCTTAGTTTTGGGCTCCAGAGCCTCATTTTGGCTCCAGAGCCTCATTTTTTAGGCTCCAAGGCTCAGTTGGAGTTTGCAAAGCCTCATTTTCAAGATCCAAAGCATCATTTTTAGGATCCAGCCAGGCATTTGAGGGTCCAAGCCGCATCTTGAGAGTCCAAACCCTCCTTTGGACTGTTTTTAGAAACTCCTGTGCCTCATTTGAAAGTCCAAAGGCTCCACTTCCGGGTCCACAACCTTGTTTCTTGTTTCGAAACTCCAGTTTTGAGGCTCCAGACCTGGTTTTGAGGGCCCAATGCCTCATTTTCAGAGTCCAAAGAATCATTTTTACAATCCAGCCCTTTATTTTTAGGGTCCCGAAGCCTCCTTTCAAGGGTCCAAATCCCCTTTTTAAGGTCCCAACCCTCCTTTTACGCTGCCAAGCCCATTTTTAGAGCCCCAAGCCTCATTTCTAGGGCCCCAACCCTCATCTGGAGAGTCCAAAGCCTCATTTGGAGGGTCTCAGGTCTCATTTGGAGGGTCTAAAGACTCATTTTTTGTTTCCAGAGACCCATTTGGAGGGTCTGAGTGTGCATTTTTAGGGCCTAACCCCTCATTTTTATGCTCCACAGTTTTAGGGCGCAGAGCTTCGTTTTTCAGGTCCGAAGGACATTTTTGAGGATCCACACCTTAATTGGAAGGCCCAAAGCCTCCCGGAAGGGCTCAAAACCCCACTTGCAGGGTAAACCCCTCATTTCTTGCGTCCAAAGTCTCCGTTTTCAGGTCCAAACCTGATTACAGAGCCCAAATTCTCTTTTTCAGGGCCCACAGCCTCATTTTTAGGAGCCAACCCCTCATTTCATGGTCCAAATGCTCATTTTAAGGGCCCAGAGGCTCATTTTTAGGGCCCAAACCCACAGTTTTAGGGCCCAGAGCCTCACTTTTAGGGATCAAAGCCTCATTTGGATGCTCCAAAGGCGCCGTTTCAGTTTGCAAAGTCTCCTTTGTAGAGTCCAAAGCCCCATTTTCACTGTCCAAAGCCTCATTTTTAGGGTCCAAACCCCTCTTGGAGGGCCCACAGCCTCATCTTTAGGGCCCAAAGCCTCATTTTTAGGTTACCAAAGCCTCATTTGTAAGTTCCAGAGCCCCTTTTAAGGTTCCAAGCCTCATTGTGAGGGCCCAGCGCGTCATGTTTAAGGCCCCAAGTCTGACTTTGGAAGATCCAGAGCCTCACTTTGAGAGGCCAAAGCCGCCTTTCTAGAGTCCAAAGCCTCATTTCTTGGCCCAAACCCTCCTTTTCAGCTTCCAAAGCCTCCTCTTCCGGGACCAAAGCCTCCTTTTCAGGATTCCGTCCGCAATTTGGAGGGCCCAAAGCCTCCTTGTGAGCCTCCAAAGACCCATTTTTAGGGAGCAAAGCCTTCGGTTTTGGGACCGAAGCATCGTTTGAGGGCACAAAAGCTCACTTCAGGGTTCAAAGCCTCCTTTTCATTTCCAAAGCCCCATTTTGAGGGCCCAAAGCCTCCTTTTGAACGCCCATCCTCTCTGTTCCAGCTCTAAGGCTCCACTGGCGTGCCCAAAGCCCTATATTGGGGACCAAAGCGTCATTGCTTGGGGCCACAGAGCAACCAAGAGGGTCCCCTCCTTTGCAGGGTCCAAAGGGTCCTTTGGAGCATCTCGCCCACCCTTTTTAGTGCCCAGAGCCTCCTTTTCAGGGCCAAAATCCTCCTTTCTAGGCTCCCAACTTGGCTTTTAGTACCCATAGCCTTTTTGAGGGCCCCCAGTTTCCTGCCGAGGGTCCAAACCCTCCTTTTTCAGGCAGAAAGCCTCTTTTCAGGGTCCAAAGCTACATTGAGAGCCTCCTAAGCCTCATTTGTCCTTTCCAAAGTCTTAGTTTGGGCTTCCAGAGCCTCATTTTCGGCTCCAGAGCCTCATTTTTAGGGTCCAAGGGCTCAGTTGGAGGTTGCAAAGCTTCATTTTCAGGGTCCAAAGCGTCGTTTTTAGGATCCAGCCAGGCATTCCGAGGGTCCAAGCCGCATCTTGAGAGTCCAAACCCTCCTTTGGAGGGTCCAAAGCCCGCTTTTAGAGCTCAAGCCTCAGTTTTAGGTCCCAAAGCCTCCTTTTAGGGTCCAAAGCTTTGATTCTAGGGTTGAAAGCCTCATTTTTGTGGTCCAAAGCCTCATTTTAGGGTCCAAACTCCTCACTTAGGGCTCAAAGCCTCATTTTCTTCATGTCCAAAGCCTCATTTTGAGCGCCCAAAGCCCCATTTTGAGGGCCCAGAGCCCTGTTTTTAGGGCCAAAATCCTCCTTTTTAGGGTCCAAGCCTGTCTTTTAGTACCCAGAGCCTTTTTTTAGGACCCCCAGTTTCATTCTGAGGGTCCAAGCCCTCATTGTTAGGGTTCAAAGCCTCATTTCTAAGTTACAAGGTTGAAGCTTTTCAGGTTCAAAGACTCAGTTTAAGGGCCCAGAGCGTCATTTTTAAGGCCCCAAGTTGGAGTTTGAAGCCTCATTTTAGGCTCCAGAGCCTCATTTTTATGCTCCAGAGGCTCAGTTGGAGTTTGCAAAGCCTCATTTTCAAGATCCAAAGCATCATTTTTAGGATCCAGCCAGGCATTTTGAGGGTCCAAGCCGCATCTTGAGAGTCCAAACCCTCCTTTGGACTGTTTTTAGAAACTCCTGTGCCTCATTTGAAAGTCCAAAGGCTCCACTTCCGGGTCCACAACCTTGTTTCTTGTTTCGAAACTCCAGTTTTGAGGCTCCAGACCTGGTTTTGAGGGCCCAATGCCTCATTTTCAGAGTCCAAAGAATCATTTTTACAATCCAGCCCTTTATTTTTAGGGTCCCGAAGCCTCCTTTCAAGGGTCCAAATCCCCCTTTTTAAGGTCCCAACCCTCCTTTTACGCTGCCAAGCCCATTTTTAGAGCCCCAAGCCTCATTTCTAGGGCCCCAACCCTCATCTGGAGAGTCCAAAGCCTCATTTGGAGGGTCTCGGGTCTCATTTGGAGGGTCTAAAGACTCATTTTTTGTTTCCAGAGACCCATTTGGAGGGTCTGAGTGTGCATTTTTAGGGCCTAACCCCTCATTTTTATGCTCCACAGTTTTAGGGCGCAGAGCTTCGTTTTTCAGGTCCGAAGGACATTTTTGAGGATCCACACCTTAATTGGAAGGCCCAAAGCCTCCCGGAAGGGCTCAAAACCCCACTTGCAGGGTAAACCCCTCATTTCTTGCGTCCAAAGTCTCCGTTTTCAGGTCCAAACCTGATTACAGAGCCCAAATTCTCTTTTTCAGGGCCCACAGCCTCATTTTTAGGAGCCAACCCCTCATTTCATGGTCCAAATGCTCATTTTAAGGGCCCAGAGGCTCATTTTTAGGGCCCAAACCCACATTTTAGGGCCCAGAGCCTCACTTTTAGGGCAAGCCTCACTTTAGGGATCAAAGCCTCATTTGGATGCTCCAAAGGCGCCGTTTCAGTTTGCAAAGTCTCCTTTGTAGAGTCCAAAGCCCCATTTTCACTGTCCAAAGCCTCATTTTTAGGGTCCAAACCCCTCTTGGAGGGCCCACAGCCTCATCTTTAGGGCCCAAAGCCTCATTTTTAGGTTACCAAAGCCTCATTTGTAAGTTCCAGAGCCCCTTTTAAGGTTCCAAGCCTCATTGTGAGGGCCCAGCGCGTCATGTTTAAGGCCCCAAGTCTGACTTTGGAAGATCCAGAGCCTCACTTTGAGAGGCCAAAGCCGCCTTTCTAGAGTCCAAAGCCTCATTTCTTGGCCCAAACCCTCCTTTTCAGCTTCCAAAGCCTCCTCTTCCGGGACCAAAGCCTCCTTTTCAGGATTCCGTCCGCAATTTGGAGGGCCCAAAGCCTCCTTGTGAGCCTCCAAAGACCCATTTTTAGGGAGCAAAGCCTTCGGTTTTGGGACCGAAGCATCGTTTGAGGGCACAAAAGCTCACTTCAGGGTTCAAAGCCTCCTTTTCATTTCCAAAGCCCCATTTTGAGGGCCCAAAGCCTCCTTTTGAACGCCCATCCTCTCTGTTCCAGCTCTAAGGCTCCACTGGCGTGCCCAAAGCCCTATATTGGGGACCAAAGCGTCATTGCTTGGGGCCACAGAGCAACCAAGAGGGTCCCCTCCTTTGCAGGGTCCAAAGGGTCCTTTGGAGCATCTCGCCCACCCTTTTTAGTGCCCAGAGCCTCCTTTTCAGGGCCAAAATCCTCCTTTCTAGGCTCCCAACTTGGCTTTTAGTACCCATAGCCTTTTTGAGGGCCCCCAGTTTCCTGCCGAGGGTCCAAACCCTCCTTTTTCAGGCAGAAAGCCTCTTTTCAGGGTCCAAAGCTACATTGAGAGCCTCCTAAGCCTCATTTGTCCTTTCCAAAGTCTTAGTTTGGGCTTCCAGAGCCTCATTTTTGGCTCCAGAGCCTCATTTTTAGGGTCCAAGGGCTCAGTTGGAGGTTGCAAAGCTTCATTTTCAGGGTCCAAAGCGTCGTTTTTAGGATCCAGCCAGGCATTCCGAGGGTCCAAGCCGCATCTTGAGAGTCCAAACCCTCCTTTGGAGGGTCCAAAGCCCGCTTTTAGAGCTCAAGCCTCAGTTTTAGGTCCCAAAGCCTCCTTTTAGGGTCCAAAGCTTTGATTCTAGGGTTGAAAGCCTCATTTTTGTGGTCCAAAGCCTCATTTTAGGGTCCAAACTCCTCACTTAGGGCTCAAAGCCTCATTTTCTTCATGTCCAAAGGCTCATTTTGAGCGCCCAAAGCCCCATTTTGAGGGCCCAGAGCCCTGTTTTTAGGGCCAAAATCCTCCTTTTTAGGGTCCAAGCCTGTCTTTTAGTACCCAGAGCCTTTTTTTAGGACCCCCAGTTTCATTCTGAGGGTCCAAGCCCTCATTGTTAGGGTTCAAAGCCTCATTTCTAAGTTACAAGGTTGAAGCTTTTCAGGTTCAAAGACTCAGTTTAAGGGCCCAGAGCGTCATTTTTAAGGCCCCAAGTTGGAGTTTGAAGCCTCATTTTAGGCTCCAGAGCCTCATTTTTATGCTCCAGAGGCTCAGTTGGAGTTTGCAAAGCCTCATTTTCAAGATCCAAAGCATCATTTTTAGGATCCAGCCAGGCATTTTGAGGGTCCAAGCCGCATCTTGAGAGTCCAAACCCTCCTTTGGACTGTTTTTAGAAACTCCTGTGCCTCATTTGAAAGTCCAAAGGCTCCACTTCCGGGTCCACAACCTTGTTTCTTGTTTCGAAACTCCAGTTTTGAGGCTCCAGACCTGGTTTTGAGGGCCCAATGCCTCATTTTCAGAGTCCAAAGAATCATTTTTACAATCCAGCCCTTTATTTTTAGGGTCCCGAAGCCTCCTTTCAAGGGTCCAAATCCCCCTTTTTAAGGTCCCAACCCTCCTTTTACGCTGCCAAGCCCATTTTTAGAGCCCCAAGCCTCATTTCTAGGGCCCCAACCCTCATCTGGAGAGTCCAAAGCCTCATTTGGAGGGTCTCGGGTCTCATTTGGAGGGTCTAAAGACTCATTTTTTGTTTCCAGAGACCCATTTGGAGGGTCTGAGTGTGCATTTTTAGGGCCTAACCCCTCATTTTTATGCTCCACAGTTTTAGGGCGCAGAGCTTCGTTTTTCAGGTCCGAAGGACATTTTTGAGGATCCACACCTTAATTGGAAGGCCCAAAGCCTCCCGGAAGGGCTCAAAACCCCACTTGCAGGGTAAACCCCTCATTTCTTGCGTCCAAAGTCTCCGTTTTCAGGTCCAAACCTGATTACAGAGCCCAAATTCTCTTTTTCAGGGCCCACAGCCTCATTTTTAGGAGCCAACCCCTCATTTCATGGTCCAAATGCTCATTTTAAGGGCCCAGAGGCTCATTTTTAGGGCCCAAACCCACATTTTAGGGCCAACCCATTTTAGGGCCCAGAGCCTCACTTTTAGGGATCAAAGCCTCATTTGGATGCTCCAAAGGCGCCGTTTCAGTTTGCAAAGTCTCCTTTGTAGAGTCCAAAGCCCCATTTTCACTGTCCAAAGCCTCATTTTTAGGGTCCAAACCCCTCTTGGAGGGCCCACATCCTCATCTTTAGGGCCCAAAGCCTCATTTTTAGGTTACCAAAGCCTCATTTGTAAGTTCCAGAGCCCCTTTTAAGGTTCCAAGCCTCATTGTGAGGGCCCAGCGCGTCATGTTTAAGGCCCCAAGTCTGACTTTGGAAGATCCAGAGCCTCACTTTGAGAGGCCAAAGCCGCCTTTCTAGAGTCCAAAGCCTCATTTCTTGGCCCAAACCCTCCTTTTCAGCTTCCAAAGCCTCCTCTTCCGGGACCAAAGCCTCCTTTTCAGGATTCCGTCCGCAATTTGGAGGGCCCAAAGCCTCCTTGTGAGCCTCCAAAGACCCATTTTTAGGGAGCAAAGCCTTCGGTTTTGGGACCGAAGCATCGTTTGAGGGCACAAAAGCTCACTTCAGGGTTCAAAGCCTCCTTTTCATTTCCAAAGCCCCATTTTGAGGGCCCAAAGCCTCCTTTTGAACGCCCATCCTCTCTGTTCCAGCTCTAAGGCTCCACTGGCGTGCCCAAAGCCCTATATTGGGGACCAAAGCGTCATTGCTTGGGGCCACAGAGCAACCAAGAGGGTCCCCTCCTTTGCAGGGTCCAAAGGGTCCTTTGGAGCATCTCGCCCACCCTTTTTAGTGCCCAGAGCCTCCTTTTCAGGGCCAAAATCCTCCTTTCTAGGCTCCCAACTTGGCTTTTAGTACCCATAGCCTTTTTGAGGGCCCCCAGTTTCCTGCCGAGGGTCCAAACCCTCCTTTTTCAGGCAGAAAGCCTCTTTTCAGGGTCCAAAGCTACATTGAGAGCCTCCTAAGCCTCATTTGTCCTTTCCAAAGTCTTAGTTTGGGCTTCCAGAGCCTCATTTTGGCTCCAGAGCCTCATTTTTAGGGTCCAAGGGCTCAGTTGGAGGTTGCAAAGCTTCATTTTCAGGGTCCAAAGCGTCGTTTTTAGGATCCAGCCAGGCATTCCGAGGGTCCAAGCCGCATCTTGAGAGTCCAAACCCTCCTTTGGACTGTTTTTAGAAACTCCTGTGCCTCATTTGAAAGTCCAAAGGCTCCACTTCCGGGTCCACAACCTTGTTTCTTGTTTCGAAACTCCAGTTTTGAGGCTCCAGACCTGGTTTTGAGGGCCCAATGCCTCATTTTCAGAGTCCAAAGAATCATTTTTACAATCCAGCCCTTTATTTTTAGGGTCCCGAAGCCTCCTTTCAAGGGTCCAAATCCCCCTTTTTAAGGTCCCAACCCTCCTTTTACGCTGCCAAGCCCATTTTTAGAGCCCCAAGCCTCATTTCTAGGGCCCCAACCCTCATCTGGAGAGTCCAAAGCCTCATTTGGAGGGTCTCGGGTCTCATTTGGAGGGTCTAAAGACTCATTTTTTGTTTCCAGAGACCCATTTGGAGGGTCTGAGTGTGCATTTTTAGGGCCTAACCCCTCATTTTTATGCTCCACAGTTTTAGGGCGCAGAGCTTCGTTTTTCAGGTCCGAAGGACATTTTTGAGGATCCACACCTTAATTGGAAGGCCCAAAGCCTCCCGGAAGGGCTCAAAACCCCACTTGCAGGGTAAACCCCTCATTTCTTGCGTCCAAAGTCTCCGTTTTCAGGTCCAAACCTGATTACAGAGCCCAAATTCTCTTTTTCAGGGCCCACAGCCTCATTTTTAGGAGCCAACCCCTCATTTCATGGTCCAAATGCTCATTTTAAGGGCCCAGAGGCTCATTTTTAGGGCCCAAACCCACATTTTAGGGCCCAAACCCACATTTTAGGGCCCAGAGCCTCACTTTTAGGGATCAAAGCCTCATTTGGATGCTCCAAAGGCGCCGTTTCAGTTTGCAAAGTCTCCTTTGTAGAGTCCAAAGCCCCATTTTCACTGTCCAAAGCCTCATTTTTAGGGTCCAAACCCCTCTTGGAGGGCCCACAGCCTCATCTTTAGGGCCCAAAGCCTCATTTTTAGGTTACCAAAGCCTCATTTGTAAGTTCCAGAGCCCCTTTTAAGGTTCCAAGCCTCATTGTGAGGGCCCAGCGCGTCATGTTTAAGGCCCCAAGTCTGACTTTGGAAGATCCAGAGCCTCACTTTGAGAGGCCAAAGCCGCCTTTCTAGAGTCCAAAGCCTCATTTCTTGGCCCAAACCCTCCTTTTCAGCTTCCAAAGCCTCCTCTTCCGGGACCAAAGCCTCCTTTTCAGGATTCCGTCCGCAATTTGGAGGGCCCAAAGCCTCCTTGTGAGCCTCCAAAGACCCATTTTTAGGGAGCAAAGCCTTCGGTTTTGGGACCGAAGCATCGTTTGAGGGCACAAAAGCTCACTTCAGGGTTCAAAGCCTCCTTTTCATTTCCAAAGCCCCATTTTGAGGGCCCAAAGCCTCCTTTTGAACGCCCATCCTCTCTGTTCCAGCTCTAAGGCTCCACTGGCGTGCCCAAAGCCCTATATTGGGGACCAAAGCGTCATTGCTTGGGGCCACAGAGCAACCAAGAGGGTCCCCTCCTTTGCAGGGTCCAAAGGGTCCTTTGGAGCATCTCGCCCACCCTTTTTAGTGCCCAGAGCCTCCTTTTCAGGGCCAAAATCCTCCTTTCTAGGCTCCCAACTTGGCTTTTAGTACCCATAGCCTTTTTGAGGGCCCCCAGTTTCCTGCCGAGGGTCCAAACCCTCCTTTTTCAGGCAGAAAGCCTCTTTTCAGGGTCCAAAGCTACATTGAGAGCCTCCTAAGCCTCATTTGTCCTTTCCAAAGTCTTAGTTTGGGCTTCCAGAGCCTCATTTTCGGCTCCAGAGCCTCATTTTTAGGGTCCAAGGGCTCAGTTGGAGGTTGCAAAGCTTCATTTTCAGGGTCCAAAGCGTCGTTTTTAGGATCCAGCCAGGCATTCGAGGGTCCAAGCCGCATCTTGAGAGTCCAAACCCTCCTTTGGAGGGTCCAAAGCCCGCTTTTAGAGCTCAAGCCTCAGTTTTAGGTCCCAAAGCCTCCTTTTTAGGGTCCAAAGCTTTGATTCTAGGGTTGAAAGCCTCATTTTTGTGGTCCAAAGCCTCATTTTAGGGTCCAAACTCCTCACTTAGGGCTCAAAGCCTCATTTTCTTCATGTCCAAAGCCTCATTTTGAGCGCCCAAAGCCCCATTTTGAGGGCCCAGAGCCCTGTTTTTAGGGCCAAAATCCTCCTTTTTAGGGTCCAAGCCTGTCTTTTAGTACCCAGAGCCTTTTTTTAGGACCCCCAGTTTCATTCTGAGGGTCCAAGCCCTCATTGTTAGGGTTCAAAGCCTCATTTCTAAGTTACAAGGTTGAAGCTTTTCAGGTTCAAAGACTCAGTTTAAGGGCCCAGAGCGTCATTTTTAAGGCCCCAAGTTGGAGTTTGAAGCCTCATTTTAGGCTCCAGAGCCTCATTTTTATGCTCCAGAGGCTCAGTTGGAGTTTGCAAAGCCTCATTTTCAAGATCCAAAGCATCATTTTTAGGATCCAGCCAGGCATTTTGAGGGTCCAAGCCGCATCTTGAGAGTCCAAACCCTCCTTTGGACTGTTTTTAGAAACTCCTGTGCCTCATTTGAAAGTCCAAAGGCTCCACTTCCGGGTCCACAACCTTGTTTCTTGTTTCGAAACTCCAGTTTTGAGGCTCCAGACCTGGTTTTGAGGGCCCAATGCCTCATTTTCAGAGTCCAAAGAATCATTTTTACAATCCAGCCCTTTATTTTTAGGGTCCCGAAGCCTCCTTTCAAGGGTCCAAATCCCCTTTTTAAGGTCCCAACCCTCCTTTTACGCTGCCAAGCCCATTTTTAGAGCCCCAAGCCTCATTTCTAGGGCCCCAACCCTCATCTGGAGAGTCCAAAGCCTCATTTGGAGGGTCTCGGGTCTCATTTGGAGGGTCTAAAGACTCATTTTTTGTTTCCAGAGACCCATTTGGAGGGTCTGAGTGTGCATTTTTAGGGCCTAACCCCTCATTTTTATGCTCCACAGTTTTAGGGCGCAGAGCTTCGTTTTTCAGGTCCGAAGGACATTTTTGAGGATCCACACCTTAATTGGAAGGCCCAAAGCCTCCCGGAAGGGCTCAAAACCCCACTTGCAGGGTAAACCCCTCATTTCTTGCGTCCAAAGTCTCCGTTTTCAGGTCCAAACCTGATTACAGAGCCCAAATTCTCTTTTTCAGGGCCCACAGCCTCATTTTTAGGAGCCAACCCCTCATTTCATGGTCCAAATGCTCATTTTAAGGGCCCAGAGGCTCATTTTTAGGGCCCAAACCCACATTTTAGGGCCCAAACCCACATTTTAGGGCCCAGAGCCTCACTTTTAGGGATCAAAGCCTCATTTGGATGCTCCAAAGGCGCCGTTTCAGTTTGCAAAGTCTCCTTTGTAGAGTCCAAAGCCCCATTTTCACTGTCCAAAGCCTCATTTTTAGGGTCCAAACCCCTCTTGGAGGGCCCACAGCCTCATCTTTAGGGCCCAAAGCCTCATTTTTAGGTTACCAAAGCCTCATTTGTAAGTTCCAGAGCCCCTTTTAAGGTTCCAAGCCTCATTGTGAGGGCCCAGCGCGTCATGTTTAAGGCCCCAAGTCTGACTTTGGAAGATCCAGAGCCTCACTTTGAGAGGCCAAAGCCGCCTTTCTAGAGTCCAAAGCCTCATTTCTTGGCCCAAACCCTCCTTTTCAGCTTCCAAAGCCTCCTCTTCCGGGACCAAAGCCTCCTTTTCAGGATTCCGTCCGCAATTTGGAGGGCCCAAAGCCTCCTTGTGAGCCTCCAAAGACCCATTTTTAGGGAGCAAAGCCTTCGGTTTTGGGACCGAAGCATCGTTTGAGGGCACAAAAGCTCACTTCAGGGTTCAAAGCCTCCTTTTCATTTCCAAAGCCCCATTTTGAGGGCCCAAAGCCTCCTTTTGAACGCCCATCCTCTCTGTTCCAGCTCTAAGGCTCCACTGGCGTGCCCAAAGCCCTATATTGGGGACCAAAGCGTCATTGCTTGGGGCCACAGAGCAACCAAGAGGGTCCCCTCCTTTGCAGGGTCCAAAGGGTCCTTTGGAGCATCTCGCCCACCCTTTTTAGTGCCCAGAGCCTCCTTTTCAGGGCCAAAATCCTCCTTTCTAGGCTCCCAACTTGGCTTTTAGTACCCATAGCCTTTTTGAGGGCCCCCAGTTTCCTGCCGAGGGTCCAAACCCTCCTTTTTCAGGCAGAAAGCCTCTTTTCAGGGTCCAAAGCTACATTGAGAGCCTCCTAAGCCTCATTTGTCCTTTCCAAAGTCTTAGTTTGGGCTTCCAGAGCCTCATTTTCGGCTCCAGAGCCTCATTTTTAGGGTCCAAGGGCTCAGTTGGAGGTTGCAAAGCTTCATTTTCAGGGTCCAAAGCGTCGTTTTTAGGATCCAGCCAGGCATTCCGAGGGTCCAAGCCGCATCTTGAGAGTCCAAACCCTCCTTTGGAGGGTCCAAAGCCCGCTTTTAGAGCTCAAGCCTCAGTTTTAGGTCCCAAAGCCTCCTTTTTAGGGTCCAAAGCTTTGATTCTAGGGTTGAAAGCCTCATTTTTGTGGTCCAAAGCCTCATTTTAGGGTCCAAACTCCTCACTTAGGGCTCAAAGCCTCATTTTCTTCATGTCCAAAGCCTCATTTTGAGCGCCCAAAGCCCCATTTTGAGGGCCCAGAGCCCTGTTTTTAGGGCCAAAATCCTCCTTTTTAGGGTCCAAGCCTGTCTTTTAGTACCCAGAGCCTTTTTTTAGGACCCCCAGTTTCATTCTGAGGGTCCAAGCCCTCATTGTTAGGGTTCAAAGCCTCATTTCTAAGTTACAAGGTTGAAGCTTTTCAGGTTCAAAGACTCAGTTTAAGGGCCCAGAGCGTCATTTTTAAGGCCCCAAGTTGGAGTTTGAAGCCTCATTTTAGGCTCCAGAGCCTCATTTTTATGCTCCAGAGGCTCAGTTGGAGTTTGCAAAGCCTCATTTTCAAGATCCAAAGCATCATTTTTAGGATCCAGCCAGGCATTTTGAGGGTCCAAGCCGCATCTTGAGAGTCCAAACCCTCCTTTGGACTGTTTTTAGAAACTCCTGTGCCTCATTTGAAAGTCCAAAGGCTCCACTTCCGGGTCCACAACCTTGTTTCTTGTTTCGAAACTCCAGTTTTGAGGCTCCAGACCTGGTTTTGAGGGCCCAATGCCTCATTTTCAGAGTCCAAAGAATCATTTTTACAATCCAGCCCTTTATTTTTAGGGTCCCGAAGCCTCCTTTCAAGGGTCCAAATCCCCCTTTTTAAGGTCCCAACCCTCCTTTTACGCTGCCAAGCCCATTTTTAGAGCCCCAAGCCTCATTTCTAGGGCCCCAACCCTCATCTGGAGAGTCCAAAGCCTCATTTGGAGGGTCTCGGGTCTCATTTGGAGGGTCTAAAGACTCATTTTTTGTTTCCAGAGACCCATTTGGAGGGTCTGAGTGTGCATTTTTAGGGCCTAACCCCTCATTTTTATGCTCCACAGTTTTAGGGCGCAGAGCTTCGTTTTTCAGGTCCGAAGGACATTTTTGAGGATCCACACCTTAATTGGAAGGCCCAAAGCCTCCCGGAAGGGCTCAAAACCCCACTTGCAGGGTAAACCCCTCATTTCTTGCGTCCAAAGTCTCCGTTTTCAGGTCCAAACCTGATTACAGAGCCCAAATTCTCTTTTTCAGGGCCCACAGCCTCATTTTTAGGAGCCAACCCCTCATTTCATGGTCCAAATGCTCATTTTAAGGGCCCAGAGGCTCATTTTTAGGGCCCAAACCCACATTTTAGGGCCAACCCATTTTAGGGCCAAGCCTCACTTTTAGGGATCAAAGCCTCATTTGGATGCTCCAAAGGCGCCGTTTCAGTTTGCAAAGTCTCCTTTGTAGAGTCCAAAGCCCCATTTTCACTGTCCAAAGCCTCATTTTTAGGGTCCAAACCCCTCTTGGAGGGCCCACATCCTCATCTTCAGGGCCCAAAGCCTCATTTTTAGGTTACCAAAGCCTCATTTGTAAGTTCCAGAGCCCCTTTTAAGGTTCCAAGCCTCATTGTGAGGGCCCAGCGCGTCATGTTTAAGGCCCCAAGTCTGACTTTGGAAGATCCAGAGCCTCACTTTGAGAGGCCAAAGCCGCCTTTCTAGAGTCCAAAGCCTCATTTCTTGGCCCAAACCCTCCTTTTCAGCTTCCAAAGCCTCCTCTTCCGGGACCAAAGCCTCCTTTTCAGGATTCCGTCCGCAATTTGGAGGGCCCAAAGCCTCCTTGTGAGCCTCCAAAGACCCATTTTTAGGGAGCAAAGCCTTCGGTTTTGGGACCGAAGCATCGTTTGAGGGCACAAAAGCTCACTTCAGGGTTCAAAGCCTCCTTTTCATTTCCAAAGCCCCATTTTGAGGGCCCAAAGCCTCCTTTTGAACGCCCATCCTCTCTGTTCCAGCTCTAAGGCTCCACTGGCGTGCCCAAAGCCCTATATTGGGGACCAAAGCGTCATTGCTTGGGGCCACAGAGCAACCAAGAGGGTCCCCTCCTTTGCAGGGTCCAAAGGGTCCTTTGGAGCATCTCGCCCACCCTTTTTAGTGCCCAGAGCCTCCTTTTCAGGGCCAAAATCCTCCTTTCTAGGCTCCCAACTTGGCTTTTAGTACCCATAGCCTTTTTGAGGGCCCCCAGTTTCCTGCCGAGGGTCCAAACCCTCCTTTTTCAGGCAGAAAGCCTCTTTTCAGGGTCCAAAGCTACATTGAGAGCCTCCTAAGCCTCATTTGTCCTTTCCAAAGTCTTAGTTTGGGCTTCCAGAGCCTCATTTTCGGCTCCAGAGCCTCATTTTTAGGGTCCAAGGGCTCAGTTGGAGGTTGCAAAGCTTCATTTTCAGGGTCCAAAGCGTCATTTTTAGGATCCAGCCAGGCATTCCGAGGGTCCAAGCCGCATCTTGAGAGTCCAAACCCTCCTTTGGAGGGTCCAAAGCCCGCTTTTAGAGCTCAAGCCTCAGTTTTAGGTCCCAAAGCCTCCTTTTAGGGTCCAAAGCTTTGATTCTAGGGTTGAAAGCCTCATTTTTGTGGTCCAAAGCCTCATTTTAGGGTCCAAACTCCTCACTTAGGGCTCAAAGCCTCATTTTCTTCATGTCCAAAGCTCATTTTGAGCGCCCAAAGCCCCATTTTGAGGGCCCAGAGCCCTGTTTTTAGGGCCAAAATCCTCCTTTTTAGGGTCCAAGCCTGTCTTTTAGTACCCAGAGCCTTTTTTTAGGACCCCCAGTTTCATTCTGAGGGTCCAAGCCCTCATTGTTAGGGTTCAAAGCCTCATTTCTAAGTTACAAGGTTGAAGCTTTTCAGGTTCAAAGACTCAGTTTAAGGGCCCAGAGCGTCATTTTTAAGGCCCCAAGTTGGAGTTTGAAGCCTCATTTTAGGCTCCAGAGCCTCATTTTTATGCTCCAGAGGCTCAGTTGGAGTTTGCAAAGCCTCATTTTCAAGATCCAAAGCATCATTTTTAGGATCCAGCCAGGCATTTTGAGGGTCCAAGCCGCATCTTGAGAGTCCAAACCCTCCTTTGGACTGTTTTTAGAAACTCCTGTGCCTCATTTGAAAGTCCAAAGGCTCCACTTCCGGGTCCACAACCTTGTTTCTTGTTTCGAAACTCCAGTTTTGAGGCTCCAGACCTGGTTTTGAGGGCCCAATGCCTCATTTTCAGAGTCCAAAGAATCATTTTTACAATCCAGCCCTTTATTTTTAGGGTCCCGAAGCCTCCTTTCAAGGGTCCAAATCCCCCTTTTTAAGGTCCCAACCCTCCTTTTACGCTGCCAAGCCCATTTTTAGAGCCCCAAGCCTCATTTCTAGGGCCCCAACCCTCATCTGGAGAGTCCAAAGCCTCATTTGGAGGGTCTCGGGTCTCATTTGGAGGGTCTAAAGACTCATTTTTTGTTTCCAGAGACCCATTTGGAGGGTCTGAGTGTGCATTTTTAGGGCCTAACCCCTCATTTTTATGCTCCACAGTTTTAGGGCGCAGAGCTTCGTTTTTCAGGTCCGAAGGACATTTTTGAGGATCCACACCTTAATTGGAAGGCCCAAAGCCTCCCGGAAGGGCTCAAAACCCCACTTGCAGGGTAAACCCCTCATTTCTTGCGTCCAAAGTCTCCGTTTTCAGGTCCAAACCTGATTACAGAGCCCAAATTCTCTTTTTCAGGGCCCACAGCCTCATTTTTAGGAGCCAACCCCTCATTTCATGGTCCAAATGCTCATTTTAAGGGCCCAGAGGCTCATTTTTAGGGCCCAAACCCACATTTTAGGGCCCAAACCCACATTTTAGGGCCCAGAGCCTCACTTTTAGGGATCAAAGCCTCATTTGGATGCTCCAAAGGCGCCGTTTCAGTTTGCAAAGTCTCCTTTGTAGAGTCCAAAGCCCCATTTTCACTGTCCAAAGCCTCATTTTTAGGGTCCAAACCCCTCTTGGAGGGCCCACAGCCTCATCTTCAGGGCCCAAAGCCTCATTTTTAGGTTACCAAAGCCTCATTTGTAAGTTCCAGAGCCCCTTTTAAGGTTCCAAGCCTCATTGTGAGGGCCCAGCGCGTCATGTTTAAGGCCCCAAGTCTGACTTTGGAAGATCCAGAGCCTCACTTTGAGAGGCCAAAGCCGCCTTTCTAGAGTCCAAAGCCTCATTTCTTGGCCCAAACCCTCCTTTTCAGCTTCCAAAGCCTCCTCTTCCGGGACCAAAGCCTCCTTTTCAGGATTCCGTCCGCAATTTGGAGGGCCCAAAGCCTCCTTGTGAGCCTCCAAAGACCCATTTTTAGGGAGCAAAGCCTTCGGTTTTGGGACCGAAGCATCGTTTGAGGGCACAAAAGCTCACTTCAGGGTTCAAAGCCTCCTTTTCATTTCCAAAGCCCCATTTTGAGGGCCCAAAGCCTCCTTTTGAACGCCCATCCTCTCTGTTCCAGCTCTAAGGCTCCACTGGCGTGCCCAAAGCCCTATATTGGGGACCAAAGCGTCATTGCTTGGGGCCACAGAGCAACCAAGAGGGTCCCCTCCTTTGCAGGGTCCAAAGGGTCCTTTGGAGCATCTCGCCCACCCTTTTTAGTGCCCAGAGCCTCCTTTTCAGGGCCAAAATCCTCCTTTCTAGGCTCCCAACTTGGCTTTTAGTACCCATAGCCTTTTTGAGGGCCCCCAGTTTCCTGCCGAGGGTCCAAACCCTCCTTTTTCAGGCAGAAAGCCTCTTTTCAGGGTCCAAAGCTACATTGAGAGCCTCCTAAGCCTCATTTGTCCTTTCCAAAGTCTTAGTTTGGGCTTCCAGAGCCTCATTTTCGGCTCCAGAGCCTCATTTTTAGGGTCCAAGGGCTCAGTTGGAGGTTGCAAAGCTTCATTTTCAGGGTCCAAAGCGTCGTTTTTAGGATCCAGCCAGGCATTCGAGGGTCCAAGCCGCATCTTGAGAGTCCAAACCCTCCTTTGGAGGGTCCAAAGCCCGCTTTTAGAGCTCAAGCCTCAGTTTTAGGTCCCAAAGCCTCCTTTTAGGGTCCAAAGCTTTGATTCTAGGGTTGAAAGCCTCATTTTTGTGGTCCAAAGCCTCATTTTAGGGTCCAAACTCCTCACTTAGGGCTCAAAGCCTCATTTTCTTCATGTCCAAAGCTCATTTTGAGCGCCCAAAGCCCCATTTTGAGGGCCCAGAGCCCTGTTTTTAGGGCCAAAATCCTCCTTTTTAGGGTCCAAGCCTGTCTTTTAGTACCCAGAGCCTTTTTTTAGGACCCCCAGTTTCATTCTGAGGGTCCAAGCCCTCATTGTTAGGGTTCAAAGCCTCATTTCTAAGTTACAAGGTTGAAGCTTTTCAGGTTCAAAGACTCAGTTTAAGGGCCCAGAGCGTCATTTTTAAGGCCCCAAGTTGGAGTTTGAAGCCTCATTTTAGGCTCCAGAGCCTCATTTTTAGGCTCCAGAGGCTCAGTTGGAGTTTGCAAAGCCTCATTTTCAAGATCCAAAGCATCATTTTTAGGATCCAGCCAGGCATTTTGAGGGTCCAAGCCGCATCTTGAGAGTCCAAACCCTCCTTTGGACTGTTTTTAGAAACTCCTGTGCCTCATTTGAAAGTCCAAAGGCTCCACTTCCGGGTCCACAACCTTGTTTCTTGTTTCGAAACTCCAGTTTTGAGGCTCCAGACCTGGTTTTGAGGGCCCAATGCCTCATTTTCAGAGTCCAAAGAATCATTTTTACAATCCAGCCCTTTATTTTTAGGGTCCCGAAGCCTCCTTTCAAGGGTCCAAATCCCCCTTTTTAAGGTCCCAACCCTCCTTTTACGCTGCCAAGCCCATTTTTAGAGCCCCAAGCCTCATTTCTAGGGCCCCAACCCTCATCTGGAGAGTCCAAAGCCTCATTTGGAGGGTCTCGGGTCTCATTTGGAGGGTCTAAAGACTCATTTTTTGTTTCCAGAGACCCATTTGGAGGGTCTGAGTGTGCATTTTTAGGGCCTAACCCCTCATTTTTATGCTCCACAGTTTTAGGGCGCAGAGCTTCGTTTTTCAGGTCCGAAGGACATTTTTGAGGATCCACACCTTAATTGGAAGGCCCAAAGCCTCCCGGAAGGGCTCAAAACCCCACTTGCAGGGTAAACCCCTCATTTCTTGCGTCCAAAGTCTCCGTTTTCAGGTCCAAACCTGATTACAGAGCCCAAATTCTCTTTTTCAGGGCCCACAGCCTCATTTTTAGGAGCCAACCCCTCATTTCATGGTCCAAATGCTCATTTTAAGGGCCCAGAGGCTCATTTTTAGGGCCCAAACCCACATTTTAGGCCAAACCCATTTTAGGGCCCAGAGCCTCACTTTTAGGGATCAAAGCCTCATTTGGATGCTCCAAAGGCGCCGTTTCAGTTTGCAAAGTCTCCTTTGTAGAGTCCAAAGCCCCATTTTCACTGTCCAAAGCCTCATTTTTAGGGTCCAAACCCCTCTTGGAGGGCCCACAGCCTCATCTTCAGGGCCCAAAGCCTCATTTTTAGGTTACCAAAGCCTCATTTGTAAGTTCCAGAGCCCCTTTTAAGGTTCCAAGCCTCATTGTGAGGGCCCAGCGCGTCATGTTTAAGGCCCCAAGTCTGACTTTGGAAGATCCAGAGCCTCACTTTGAGAGGCCAAAGCCGCCTTTCTAGAGTCCAAAGCCTCATTTCTTGGCCCAAACCCTCCTTTTCAGCTTCCAAAGCCTCCTCTTCCGGGACCAAAGCCTCCTTTTCAGGATTCCGTCCGCAATTTGGAGGGCCCAAAGCCTCCTTGTGAGCCTCCAAAGACCCATTTTTAGGGAGCAAAGCCTTCGGTTTTGGGACCGAAGCATCGTTTGAGGGCACAAAAGCTCACTTCAGGGTTCAAAGCCTCCTTTTCATTTCCAAAGCCCCATTTTGAGGGCCCAAAGCCTCCTTTTGAACGCCCATCCTCTCTGTTCCAGCTCTAAGGCTCCACTGGCGTGCCCAAAGCCCTATATTGGGGACCAAAGCGTCATTGCTTGGGGCCACAGAGCAACCGAGAGGGTCCCCTCCTTTGCAGGGTCCAAAGGGTCCTTTGGAGCATCTCGCCCATCCTTTTCAGTGCCCAGAGCCTCAGGTTTAGGGCCGAAATCCTCATTTTTAGGGTCCAAACCCGTCTTTTATGACCCATAGCCTGTTTTAGGGCGCACAGTTCCATGTTGAGGGTCTAAAGCGTAAAGGCGGAGCTAGTCGCCCGGCAACGTCTGCCCAGTAGTCTGTGGGGAGTCAGTGGACCCAGGGCAGTCAATCGCATTTGAGGAGGTGGGGGCTAGGCACACGATTGATATGGAAGCAACCAATCAGGCTTTGAGTCCTGCAGGACAGGTGGCAGGATTCAAAAAAGCTGGGCATCATGTGAGGGCGGGGCATGCTGGCTCCACCAACCACAGCTGGCAGGAGAGCAGCATGTGGGTGACTGATAAACTAACTGACCCATTATTTGATGGGAGGAGGAAGGGAGAAATCCCAGGCAGCCAATGAGAGAAAACATCACCTCAGGGAAGGGCAGGCCCCAAACCAGGCCAGAGTGACAGCCTAGGGGACCAATCCGAGGCAGCATCACCTCAGGGGAGGACTCTGAGAGCCCTCCCCACCTATGCCAGTGAAGACCGATGTGAGAAGGCGGTGGGCTCTGCCGGCAGCCAGGCCAGGCTTCGACATGGCGCGCGTGGGGCCTGCCCCAGGCCGAGCAGCCCCCGGCCCAGGGCCTCTCTTCCCCCTTCCACACCTCCCCCCTCTCTCCCCTCCGCCATGTTCTGGAACCCCCATCTCCATGGGAGCCACCGCCTCACAGAGAGTCAGTATCCCATGGCCGGGCCACTAGACAGCAGCCATGGACCACCAGGCTTCTCACCACCATCACCACTGGCATCCGACTGGCGGTGACGAGGATGTGACGGTGAGGCCGCTGGGATGGCGGTGGGGTGGACGAGGATGGGTGGGGGGTGATGCTTGCCGTGGGTCTGCCTGTCATCACCTCCAGGCGGTGTGCGACAGCGAGGCCGCCTGGTGCCACCTCTGCACCCCTCTCCCCCCCGCCACTGCCAGCGCCCGGCCCTGCAAGAAGGCCACCATCCTCAACTGGGAGTCCCCGCCATTGCCAAGGGAGGAGGGGGTGGTGGCACTTTGTCCCCCAGCCGGTGACAATGTCCCTGCTTCCCCCCCTGCAGACACCAAGGGGCTGTACCTGCAGAGCCTGGGCCGCTGCCGGCAGTGAGCGCTGATGGCCTCCATCCTGTCTCCCCCCTCTCACGGCTACCGCAAGCTGGTGACTGCCCAGCAGCACCTCTTCCTCCTGGATTACAGCAGGACCCTAGCACATCTTCCGCATCAGCTTCCCTGCCTCCATCTGCTTCCGACAGGTGGTCGTCACCAGCCCGGAGGTGATGTGGATCCTTCTGCTGCTCAGAGGTTTGCGGGGGGACACTGAGGGGATGGGGAGAGCACCTTGAGGTGGGGGTGACACTGGAGGGGACACACACACTCCAAACTCAGCCCTCTGACCCCCCCCATTTTTGAAGGCAGAGGGGAGGCAGGTGTACAACCTGCGACTGACCCTATGCCTGACCTGGGTGTCATCCCTGTAGGTGCCATGTCCCCGTCGCTGTCCCCACAGGTGTCCTGTCCCCACCAGTGTCCCCATCCCTGTCTCTGTCCCTGCAGGTGTCTTGTGCCCCTCCCTGTCCCCACAGTGGCCCTGTGCCCATCCCTGTCCCCATGGTCACCCCCACGGGTGCCCTGCCCCCACAGTGGCCCTGTGCCCACTGGGGCCCTGTCCTCATCCTGTCCCAACCTCTGTCCCTTCCTGTCCCCGTCATCTGGTGCGGCCTCAAGCACTCGCAGGTGCTGATGCGGGACGGGACCCTGCTGGGCTGCGGCTGCGGGGTCGGTGGCTGCCTGCTGGGCTGGCCCCGTGGCAGCGTCACCTTCATCCGCCTCTCGTCGCGGTGAGGCTGGGGGACACCGGAGACCCCCACGGGGACCCTGCCGGGGGCCGGGGAGGGGCACCCAGGCACCCCCTCACCCCTCTGCCCCCTCTCTCCCAGGTCCCCCACTGGGTCAGCGGCCTCAGCACCTCCTGCCGTTGCCTCTTCCTCCGCTGCGGCCACGACGTCGAGGGGCCGCAGCTCTGCCGGCGGGCATGGCGGGGGTAGGAGCAGCAGTGATGGAGGCGGCGCTGGAGGATGCGCCAGAAGTTGATGAAGTAAAGGCGGGGCTGTTCCACTGGGCCGTGAGGCAGCGTTAGAGGAGTCGTACCGGCACGGAGCTACTGCGACCCCCTCAGCCCTCCCCCAGAACAGATGGTCGTCACCGGCACGGAGGCGACGTGGACACTTCTGCTGCTCACAGGTTTGGAGGGAGAATGGGAGACACACACCCCTCAAATTCAGCCCCCTGTCCCCCCATTGTTAAACGCAGAGGGGGAGCAGGTGTACAGCCTGCGGCTGGATGGGCCCACTTGGCCCCACACCCCATCGGCCTCCACCAAACCCTCAGTTTTCCTTCCCAAAGTCTTAGTTTTGGCTTAGTTTTTGTGGTACAAACCCTCATTTTAGGGTACAAACTCCTCACTTAGGGCTCAAAGCCTCATTTGGAGGGTCTCAGGTCTCATTTGGAGGGTCTAAAGACTCATTTTTTGTTTCCAAAGACCCATTTGGAGGGTCTGAGTGTGCATTTTTAGGGCCTAACCCCTCATTTCTATGCTCCACAGTTTTAGGGCGCAGAGCTTCGTTTTTCAGGTCCGAAGAACACTTTTGAGGATCCACACCTTAATTGGAAGGCCCAAAGCCTCCCGGAAGGGCTCAAAACCCCACTTGCAGGGTAAACCCCTCATTTCTTGCGTCCAAAGTCTCCGTTTTCAGGTCCAAACCTGATTACAGAGCCCAAATTCTCTTTTTCAGGGCCCACAGCCTCATTTTTAGGAGCCAACCCCTCATTTCATGGTCCAAATGCTCATTTTAAGGGCCCAGAGGCTCATTTTTAGGGCCCAAACCCACATTTTGAGGGCCCAGAGCCTCACTTTTAGGGATCAAAGCCTCATTTGGATGCTCCAAAGGCGCCGTTTCAGTTTGCAAAGTCTCCTTTGTAGAGTCCAAAGCCCCATTTTCACTGTCCAAAGCCTCATTTTTAGGGTCCAAACCCCTCTTGGAGGGCCCACAGCCTCATCTTTAGGGCCCAAAGCCTCATTTTTAGGTTACCAAAGCCTCATTTGTAAGTTCCAGAGCCCCTTTTAAGGTTCCAAGCCTCATTGTGAGGGCCCAGCGCGTCATGTTTAAGGCCCCAAGTCTGACTTTGGAAGATCCAGAGCCTCACTTTGAGAGGCCAAAGCCGCCTTTCTAGAGTCCAAAGCCTCATTTCTTGGCCCAAACCCTCCTTTTCAGCTTCCAAAGCCTCCTCTTCCGGGACCAAAGCCTCCTTTTCAGGATTCCGTCCGCAATTTGGAGGGCCCAAAGCCTCCTTGTGAGCCTCCAAAGACCCATTTTTAGGGAGCAAAGCCTTCGGTTTTGGGACCGAAGCATCGTTTGAGGGCACAAAAGCTCACTTCAGGGTTCAAAGCCTCCTTTTCATTTCCAAAGCCCCATTTTGAGGGCCCAAAGCCTCCTTTTGAACGCCCATCCTCTCTGTTCCAGCTCTAAGGCTCCACTGGCGTGCCCAAAGCCCTATATTGGGGACCAAAGCGTCATTGCTTGGGGCCACAGAGCAACCAAGAGGGTCCCCTCCTTTGCAGGGTCCAAAGGGTCCTTTGGAGCATCTCGCCCACCCTTTTTAGTGCCCAGAGCCTCCTTTTCAGGGCCAAAATCCTCCTTTCTAGGCTCCCAACTTGGCTTTTAGTACCCATAGCCTTTTTGAGGGCCCCCAGTTTCCTGCCGAGGGTCCAAACCCTCCTTTTTCAGGCAGAAAGCCTCTTTTCAGGGTCCAAAGCTGCATTGAGAGCCTCCTAAGCCTCATTTGTCCTTTCCAAAGTCTTAGTTTGGGCTTCCAGAGCCTCATTTTCGGCTCCAGAGCCTCATTTTTAGGGTCCAAGGGCTCAGTTGGAGGTTGCAAAGCTTCATTTTCAGGGTCCAAAGCGTCATTTTTAGGATCCAGCCAGGCATTCCGAGGGTCCAAGCCGCATCTTGAGAGTCCAAACCCTCCTTTGGAGGGTCCAAAGCCCGCTTTTAGAGCTCAAGCCTCAGTTTTAGGTCCCAAAGCCTCCTTTTTAGGGTCCAAAGCTTTGATTCTAGGGTTGAAAGCCTCATTTTTGTGGTCCAAAGCCTCATTTTAGGGTCCAAACTCCTCACTTAGGGCTCAAAGCCTCATTTTCTTCATGTCCAAAGGCTCATTTTGAGCGCCCAAAGCCCCATTTTGAGGGCCCAGAGCCCTGTTTTTAGGGCCAAAATCCTCCTTTTTAGGGTCCAAGCCTGTCTTTTAGTACCCAGAGCCTTTTTTTAGGACCCCCAGTTTCATTCTGAGGGTCCAAGCCCTCATTGTTAGGGTTCAAAGCCTCATTTCTAAGTTACAAGGTTTAAGCTTTTCAGGTTCAAAGACTCAGTTTAAGGGCCCAGAGCGTCATTTTTAAGGCCCCAAGTTGGAGTTTGAAGCCTCATTTTAGGCTCCAGAGCCTCATTTTTATGCTCCAGAGGCTCAGTTGGAGTTTGCAAAGCCTCATTTTCAAGATCCAAAGCATCATTTTTAGGATCCAGCCAGGCATTTTGAGGGTCCAAGCCGCATCTTGAGAGTCCAAACCCTCCTTTGGACTGTTTTTAGAAACTCCTGTGCCTCATTTGAAAGTCCAAAGGCTCCACTTCCGGGTCCACAACCTTGTTTCTTGTTTCGAAACTCCAGTTTTGAGGCTCCAGACCTGGTTTTGAGGGCCCAATGCCTCATTTTCAGGGTCCAAAGAATCATTTTTACAATCCAGCCCTTTATTTTTAGGGTCCCGAAGCCTCCTTTCAAGGGTCCAAATCCCCCTTTTTAAGGTCCCAACCCTCCTTTTACGCTGCCAAGCCCATTTTTAGAGCCCCAAGCCTCATTTCTAGGGCCCCAACCCTCATCTGGAGAGTCCAAAGCCTCATTTGGAGGGTCTCGGGTCTCATTTGGAGGGTCTAAAGACTCATTTTTTGTTTCCAAAGGCCCATTTGGAGGGTCTGAGTGTGCATTTTTAGGGCCTAACCCCTCATTTTTATGCTCCACAGTTTTAGGGCGCAGAGCTTCGTTTTTCAGGTCCGAAGAACACTTTTGAGGATCCACACCTTAATTTGAAGGCCCAAAGCCTACCAGAAGGGCTGTCCTGGTTTCGGCTGGGACAGAGTTAACTTTCTTTTTAGTAGCTGGTACAGTGCTGTGTTTTGGATTTAGTGTGAGAATGATGTTGATAACACTCTGATGTTTTAGCTGTTGCTAAGTAGCGCTTATCTTAAGCCAAGGACTTTTCAGTTTCCCATGCTCTGCCAGCAAGCAGGTGGGCAAGGAGCTGGGAGGGAGCAGAGCCGGGGCAGCTGACCTGAACTAGCCAAAGGGGTATTCCATACCATGGAACGTCATGCCCAGTATATAAACAGGGGGGAGCTGGCCGGGAGGCGCGGATCGCGGTTCGGGAACTAACTGAGCATCGGTCAGCGGGTGGTGAGCAATTGCATTGTGCATCACTGGTTTTTTTTCTCCCCCCCCCCCCCTTCTTTTGTTGCATTCCTTTTCATTACTATTATTATTATTTTTCATTATTACTATTGTTAGTATTATATTTTACTCTAGTTATTAAACTGTTCTTATCTCAACCCACGAGTTTTACTTTTTTTTTCCTTTGCTTTCCTCCTCCTCACCCCACTGGGAGGGGGAGGGGGAAGCGGCTGCGTGGTGCTGAGTTGCTGCCTGGGGTTAAACCACGACAGCCTTTTTGGCGCCCAACGTGGGGCTCGAAGGGTTGAGATAACGACAGATCTGATCAGAGTGTGTTAAAACAAACTTGTTATAAGTATTTATTGTATTGGTTTGATAGTTACTGGTTACAATGTGGGTTCGTTTGCTCTCAAAGTTGGTGTTGTGGTTCTTGAAATTGCATTATGTAATGCCCTACTTGCAGTATATGCTCCCTGTTGTGCTGTTTATCATCGGTGGGAACCGGGCTAGAGTTATCACGTTGTTGTTGTTTGTAACACTGGTTTATGATATGATAGAAGTGCAAGCCGTGAAACTAATCGGGTGTTTGTACTCGGCATTGTTGTCACCTCTGTACTTCGGGAGCTGCCTATGGGAGACTATTAATAATTGTACCTTTTACCTTTTCTCCTCTGGGAACCAATCTGTGGAGGAGAGATCTCCGTACTTCGGGTGCTATCTCCTAGAGAATATTAATAACTGCACTTTTTACCTTTTCTCCTCGGGGAGCCAACCTATTGGGGAGACATCTTCCCACATCTTCCTTTTCTTTACCAGGTTAATTGCAATAGCATTGAAGGAGTTTGTAAATTTTGAATATCCTTGGGATGTTGAACTTAGTATGGTTGTACTGCTAGGAATCAGCCTGTTCCTGAATGTGATTCAGATCTTGCCTAGGGTTAAACAACTATTTAAAAATACCACCCAGAGATCAGCTCCCATGACTGCAGCTACTTCAACTCTGGTGACAGGCACTACGGCTACTCAAACTCTGGCGACAGCTACTGCAGCTACTCTAATCCCTATGACAAGCGCTGTGGCTACTCAAACCCCAGCAACAGGCACTGTGGCTACTCAAACTCTGGCGACAGCTACTGCAGCTACTCTAATCCCTATGACAAGCGCTGTGGCTACTCAAACTCTGGCGACAGCTACTGCAGCTACTCTAATCCCTATGACAAGCACTGTGGCTATTCAAACCCCAGCAACAGGCACTGTGGCAACTCAAACCTTGGCGATGGATGATGCAGCTGAACTAGAGGATCAACCGGTGCCAATATCAATCGCCCCTATACAGAAGAGGAAATATACAAAAAAATCAGCTCGCTTAGCGAAGGATGAAGGTGAAGCAGGGCCATCACGAGAACAGGAGGAAGAGGCAGAACCGGAGATAATCACCCGGCCACTATCCCCGAGTGAGCTGCGAGATATGCGAAAAGACTTCAGCCGTCATCCAGGCGAGCACATTATCACCTGGCTGCTCCGATGCTGGGATAATGGGGCAAGTAGCTTGGAATTAGAGGGTAAGGAAGCCAAGCAATTGGGATCCCTTTCTAGGGAAGGGGGCATTGACAAGGCGATTGGGAAAAAAGCCACAAGCCCTCAGCCTCTGGAGGCGACTTCTATCGGGCGTGAGGGAAAGGTATCCCTTCAAAGAAGATGTTGTATGTCAGCCAGGCAAGTGGACCACCATGGAGAAAGGTATCCAGTACCTGAGGGAATTAGCTGTGCGGGAGATGGTTTATTATGACCCAGACGATGGGCAGTTACCCACAGATCCAGATGAAGTCCAATGTTCACGACCCATGTGGCGGAAGTTTGTACGAAGTACACCATCATCGTATGCCAGTGCATTGGCAGTAGTGGACTGGAAAGATGAGGAGGGACCAACAATAGATGAATTGGCTCACCGACTTCGGCAATACGAAGAAAGTCTCTCTTCCTCCCTCGTCGCGGCTGTGGAGAAACTGCCAGACACGCTAGCCGAGAAATGGTCCCAAGAGTTCCAGCGATTTGAGGATAAGTTTGGCCGCCCACCTGTACGGACCAATACCTCAGCTATTAGGAGAAGGTATTCTTCTGGGCAAGAGAGAAGAGAGAGAAGGTATATACCACGGGGTACCCTGTGGTTTTACCTGCTTGACCACGGAGAGGATATGAGAAAGTGGGATGGAAAACCTACCTCAGTCCTAGATGCACGGGTATGGGAATTGCGAGGAAAAACAACTACAAATGAGGGTTCTTCCAGGAAAATGGTTGCTTCAGCCTCCAGTGAGCACTGCGAGCGGTGTGGCCGACAGAGTGGAAGGGCTGATCTTACTCCTGATTCTATGAAAAGGAATTCTAATCCATTTTTACAAGTGAGTGGAGAATCCTATGATCAGTACTAGAGGGGCCCTGCCTCCAGCCAGGCGGAGGAGAGGGACAACCGGGTTTACTGGACTGTGTGGATTCGATGGCCTGGCACATCAGATCCACAGGAGTATAAAGCTCTAGTAGACACCGGTGCACAGTGTACTTTAATGCCGTCAAGCTATAAAGGGGTAGAAGCTATTTGTATTTCTGGGGTGACAGGGGGATCTCAACAGTTAACTGTATTGGAGGCTGAAATAAGCCTAACTGGGAATGAGTGGCAAAAACACCCCATTGTGACTGGTCCGGAGGCTCCATGTATTCTTGGCATAGATTATCTCAGGAGGGGGTATTTCAAGGACCCGAAAGGGTACCGGTGGGCCTTTGGTATAGCTGCCTTGGAGACAGAGGGAATTGAACAGTTGTCCACCTTGCCCGGACTCTCTGAGGACCCTTCGGTTGTGGGGTTGCTGAGGGTCGAAGAACAACAGGTGCCAATTGCTACCACAAGGGTCCACCGGCGGCAATATCGCACCAACCGAGACTCCCTGATTCCCATCCATACGCTGATTCGTCAACTGGAGAGCCAAGGAGTAATCAGCAGGACTCGCTCACCCTTTAACAGCCCCATTTGGCCAGTGCGAAAGTCTAATGGAGAATGGAGACTAACAGTGGACTATCGTGGCCTGAATGAAGTCACACCACCGCTAAGTGCTGCTGTGCCAGACATGCTAGAACTTCAATATGAACTGGAGTCAAAAGCAGCCAAGTGGTACGCCACAATTGATATTGCCAATGCATTTTTCTCAATCCCTTTGGCAGCAGAGTGCCGGCCACAGTTTGCTTTCACTTGGAGGGGCGTCCAGTACACCTGGAATCGACTGCCCCAGGGGTGGAAACACAGCCCCACCATTTGCCATGGACTAATCCAAAATGCACTAGAAAAAGGTGGAGCTCCAGAACACCTGCAGTACATTGATGACATCATCGTATGGGGCAACACAGCAGAAGAAGTTTTTGAGAAAGGGGAGAAAATAATCCAAATTCTTCTGAAAGCCGGTTCTGCCATAAAACAGAGTAAGGTGAAGGGACCCGCACAGGAGATTCAGTTTTTAGGAATAAAATGGCAAGACGGACGTCGTCACATCCCAATGGATGTGATCAACAAAATAGCAGCTATGTCTCCACCAACTAGTAAACAGGAAACACAAGCTTTCTTAGGTGTTGTAGGTTTTTGGAGAATGCATATTCCAAATTATAGTCTGATTGTAAGCCCTCTCTATCAAGTGACCCGGAAGAAGAACGATTTTAAATGGGGCCCTGAACAACAACAAGCCTTTGAACAGATTAAACGGGAGATAGTTCATGCAGTAGCCCTTGGGCCGGTCCGGGCAGGACCAGATGTTAAAAATGTGCTCTACACCGCAGCCGGGGAGAATGGCCCTACCTGGAGTCTCTGGCAGAGAGCACCTGGGGAGACCCGAGGTCGACCTCTAGGGTTTTGGAGTCGGGGATATCGAGGATCTGAGGCCCGCTATACTCCAACTGAAAAGGAGATATTAGCAGCATATGAAGGAGTTCGAGCTGCTTCAGAAGTGGTTGGTACTGAAACACAGCTCCTCTTAGCACCCCGACTGCCAGTGCTAGGCTGGATGTTCAAAGGGAAGGTCCCTTCTACACATCATGCAACTGATGCTACGTGGAGTAAGTGGATTGCACTGATCACACAACGAAGTCGAGTAGGAAACCCCAGTCGCCCAGGAATTCTGGAAGTGATCACAGACTGGCCAGAAGGCAAAGATTTTGGAATATCACCAGAGGAGGAGGTAACGCGTGCTGAAGAGGCCCCACTGTATAATAAACTGCCAGAAAATGAGAGGCAATATGCCCTGTTCACTGATGGGTCCTGTCGCATTGTAGGAAAGCATCGGAGGTGGAAGGTGGCTGTATGGAGTCCTATACGGCAAGTTGCAGAAACTGCAGAAGGAAAAGGTGAATCAAGTCAGTTTGCAGAGGTGAAAGCCATCCAGCTGGCTTTAGACATTGCTGAACGAGAAAAATGGCCAATACTTTATCTCTATACTGACTCATGGATGGTGGCAAATGCTCTGTGGGGGTGGTTGCAGCAATGGAAGCGGAGTAATTGGCAACGCAGAGGTAAACCCATCTGGGCTGCTGCATTGTGGCAAGATATTGCTGCCCGGCTAGAGAATCTGGTTGTGAAAGTACGTCACGTAGATGCTCATGTACCTAAGAGCCGGGCCACTGAGGAACATCAAAACAATCAACAGGTAGACAAGGCTGCTAGGATTGAAGTAGCTCAGGTAGATCTGGATTGGCAGCATAAGGGTGAATTATTCATGGCTCGGTGGGCCCACGACACCTCAGGCCATCAGGGAAGAGATGCAACATATAGATGGGCTCGCGATCGAGGGGTGGACCTGACCATGGACACTATTGCACAGGTCATCCATGAATGTGAAACATGCGCTGCAATTAAGCAAGCCAAGCGGTTAAAGCCTCTTTGGTATGGAGGACGATGGCTGAAATACAAATATGGAGAGGCCTGGCAGATTGACTATATCACACTCCCACAAACCCGTCAAGGCAAGCGTTATGTGCTTACGATGGTGGAAGCAACCACCGGCTGGCTGGAAACATATCCCGTGCCCCATGCCACCGCCCAGAACACTATCCTGGGCCTCGAGAAGCAAATCTTATGGCGACACGGTACCCCAGAAAGAATTGAGTCAGACAACGGGACTCATTTCCGGAACAATCTCATAGACACCTGGGCCAAAGAGCACGGCATTGAGTGGGTGTATCACATCCCCTATCATGCACCAGCCTCTGGGAAAATTGAGCGATACAATGGACTGTTAAAGACTACATTGAGAGCAATGGGTGGTGGAACTTTCAAACATTGGGATACACATCTAGCAAAGGCCACCTGGTTAGTCAACACTAGAGGATCTGCCAATCGAGCTGGCCCTGCCCAATCAGAACTTTTACGTACTGTAGAAGGGGATAAGGTCCCTGTAGTGCACATAAAAAATATGCTAGGAAAAACAGTTTGGGTTACTCCTGCCTCAGGCAAAGGCAAACCCATTCGTGGGATTGCTTTTGCTCAAGGGCCTGGGTGCACTTGGTGGGTGATGCGGAAGGACGGGGAAGTCCGATGTGTGCCTCAAGGGGATTTGATTTTAGGTGAGAACAGCCAATAGATTAAATTGTATGCTATTAATTGCTATATAATCCTGCCACTGTATGTCATCATTATTATAATTATTATGTGCTATATTAATGGTATTATAGTAAGAATTACTTAGATTAATGAAGAATGAACTTTGACAAAGCTGAGTGAAGTGCAGTAGTGATGGAACCAGGACTGACTTCAGCATGCAACAATCCGACACCACACACCATCCTCCTGCTGCGCCCAATATCACCCGCCTGCCACATCACACCGAAGCCCAATCCTGTTCTACCGACTGAGCGGACTTTGCATCATCCCTCCTGCCCAGACAGACTGTTACGATAGATGGAGCTCAAAGTCATGGACTGAATGAACTCAACACACATTTGATAGAGATGGCCCATAGATTGTGGGAATGATATCTATACGTATATATTAAAAGACAGGAAAGGTGATGGTGATTAATTGGAAATGTATTGGAAAGTGTGGGATCTGGGCATAACGAAAATGGTATAGAATAAGGGGTGGATATTGTCCTGGTTTCGGCTGGGACAGAGTTAACTTCTTTTTAGTAGCTGGTACAGTGCTGTGTTTTGGATTTAGTGTGAGAATGATGTTGATAACACTCTGATGTTTTAGCTGTTGCTAAGTAGCGCTTATCTTAAGCCAAGGACTTTTCAGTTTCCCATGCTCTGCCAGCAAGCAGGTGGGCAAGGAGCTGGGAGGGAGCAGAGCCGGGGCAGCTGACCTGAACTAGCCAAAGGGGTATTCCATACCATGGAACGTCATGCCCAGTATATAAACAGGGGGAGCTGGCCGGGAGGCGCGGATCGCGGTTCGGGAACTAACTGAGCATCGGTCAGCGGGTGGTGAGCAATTGCATTGTGCATCACTGGTTTTTTTTTCTCCCCCCCCCCCCTTCTTTTGTTGCATTCCTTTTCATTACTATTATTATTATTTTTCATTATTACTATTGTTAGTATTATATTTTACTCTAGTTATTAAACTGTTCTTATCTCAACCCACGAGTTTTACTTTTTTTTTCCTTTGCTTTCCTCCTCCTCACCCCACTGGGAGGGGGAGGGGGAAGCGGCTGCGTGGTGCTGAGTTGCTGCCTGGGGTTAAACCACGACAGCCTTTTTGGCGCCCAACGTGGGGCTCGAAGGGTTGAGATAACGACAGATCTGATCAGAGTGTGTTAAAACAAACTTGTTATAAGTATTTATTGTATTGGTTTGATAGTTACTGGTTACAATGTGGGTTCGTTTGCTCTCAAAGTTGGTGTTGTGGTTCTTGAAATTGCATTATGTAATGCCCTACTTGCAGTATATGCTCCCTGTTGTGCTGTTTATCATCGGTGGGAACCGGGCTAGAGTTATCACGTTGTTGTTGTTTGTAACACTGGTTTATGATATGATAGAAGTGCAAGCCGTGAAACTAATCGGGTGTTTGTACTCGGCATTGTTGTCACCTCTGTACTTCGGGAGCTGCCTATGGGAGACTATTAATAATTGTACCTTTTACCTTTTCTCCTCTGGGAACCAATCTGTGGAGGAGAGATCTCCGTACTTCGGGTGCTATCTCCTAGAGAATATTAATAACTGCACTTTTTACCTTTTCTCCTCGGGGAGCCAACCTATTGGGGAGACATCTTCCCACATCTTCCTTTTCTTTACCAGGTTAATTGCAATAGCATTGAAGGAGTTTGTAAATTTTGAATATCCTTGGGATGTTGAACTTAGTATGGTTGTACTGCTAGGAATCAGCCTGTTCCTGAATGTGATTCAGATCTTGCCTAGGGTTAAACAACTATTTAAAAATACCACCCAGAGATCAGCTCCCATGACTGCAGCTACTTCAACTCTGGTGACAGGCACTACGGCTACTCAAACTCTGGCGACAGCTACTGCAGCTACTCTAATCCCTATGACAAGCGCTGTGGCTACTCAAACCCCAGCAACAGGCACTGTGGCTACTCAAACTCTGGCGACAGCTACTGCAGCTACTCTAATCCCTATGACAAGCGCTGTGGCTACTCAAACTCTGGCGACAGCTACTGCAGCTACTCTAATCCCTATGACAAGCACTGTGGCTATTCAAACCCCAGCAACAGGCACTGTGGCAACTCAAACCTTGGCGATGGATGATGCAGCTGAACTAGAGGATCAACCGGTGCCAATATCAATCGCCCCTATACAGAAGAGGAAATATACAAAAAAATCAGCTCGCTTAGCGAAGGATGAAGGTGAAGCAGGGCCATCACGAGAACAGGAGGAAGAGGCAGAACCGGAGATAATCACCCGGTCACTATCCCCGAGTGAGCTGCGAGATATGCGAAAAGACTTCAGCCGTCATCCAGGCGAGCACATTATCACCTGGCTGCTCCGATGCTGGGATAATGGGGCAAGTAGCTTGGAATTAGAGGGTAAGGAAGCCAAGCAATTGGGATCCCTTTCTAGGGAAGGGGGCATTGACAAGGCGATTGGGAAAAAAGCCACAAGCCCTCAGCCTCTGGAGGCGACTTCTATCGGGCGTGAGGGAAAGGTATCCCTTCAAAGAAGATGTTGTATGTCAGCCAGGCAAGTGGACCACCATGGAGAAAGGTATCCAGTACCTGAGGGAATTAGCTGTGCGGGAGATGGTTTATTATGACCCAGACGATGGGCAGTTACCCACAGATCCAGATGAAGTCCAATGTTCACGACCCATGTGGCGGAAGTTTGTACGAAGTACACCATCATCGTATGCCAGTGCATTGGCAGTAGTGGACTGGAAAGATGAGGAGGGACCAACAATAGATGAATTGGCTCACCGACTTCGGCAATACGAAGAAAGTCTCTCTTCCTCCCTCGTCGCGGCTGTGGAGAAACTGCCAGACACGCTAGCCGAGAAATGGTCCCAAGAGTTCCAGCGATTTGAGGATAAGTTTGGCCGCCCACCTGTACGGACCAATACCTCAGCTATTAGGAGAAGGTATTCTTCTGGGCAAGAGAGAAGAGAGAGAAGGTATATACCACGGGGTACCCTGTGGTTTTACCTGCTTGACCACGGAGAGGATATGAGAAAGTGGGATGGAAAACCTACCTCAGTCCTAGATGCACGGGTATGGGAATTGCGAGGAAAAACAACTACAAATGAGGGTTCTTCCAGGAAAATGGTTGCTTCAGCCTCCAGTGAGCACTGCGAGCGGTGTGGCCGACAGAGTGGAAGGGCTGATCTTACTCCTGATTCTATGAAAAGGAATTCTAATCCATTTTTACAAGTGAGTGGAGAATCCTATGATCAGTACTAGAGGGGCCCTGCCTCCAGCCAGGCGGAGGAGAGGGACAACCGGGTTTACTGGACTGTGTGGATTCGATGGCCTGGCACATCAGATCCACAGGAGTATAAAGCTCTAGTAGACACCGGTGCACAGTGTACTTTAATGCCGTCAAGCTATAAAGGGGTAGAAGCTATTTGTATTTCTGGGGTGACAGGGGGATCTCAACAGTTAACTGTATTGGAGGCTGAAATAAGCCTAACTGGGAATGAGTGGCAAAAACACCCCATTGTGACTGGTCCGGAGGCTCCATGTATTCTTGGCATAGATTATCTCAGGAGGGGGTATTTCAAGGACCCGAAAGGGTACCGGTGGGCCTTTGGTATAGCTGCCTTGGAGACAGAGGGAATTGAACAGTTGTCCACCTTGCCCGGACTCTCTGAGGACCCTTCGGTTGTGGGGTTGCTGAGGGTCGAAGAACAACAGGTGCCAATTGCTACCACAAGGGTCCACCGGCGGCAATATCGCACCAACCGAGACTCCCTGATTCCCATCCATACGCTGATTCGTCAACTGGAGAGCCAAGGAGTAATCAGCAGGACTCGCTCACCCTTTAACAGCCCCATTTGGCCAGTGCGAAAGTCTAATGGAGAATGGAGACTAACAGTGGACTATCGTGGCCTGAATGAAGTCACACCACCGCTAAGTGCTGCTGTGCCAGACATGCTAGAACTTCAATATGAACTGGAGTCAAAAGCAGCCAAGTGGTACGCCACAATTGATATTGCCAATGCATTTTTCTCAATCCCTTTGGCAGCAGAGTGCCGGCCACAGTTTGCTTTCACTTGGAGGGGCGTCCAGTACACCTGGAATCGACTGCCCCAGGGGTGGAAACACAGCCCCACCATTTGCCATGGACTAATCCAAAATGCACTAGAAAAAGGTGGAGCTCCAGAACACCTGCAGTACATTGATGACATCATCGTATGGGGCAACACAGCAGAAGAAGTTTTTGAGAAAGGGGAGAAAATAATCCAAATTCTTCTGAAAGCCGGTTCTGCCATAAAACAGAGTAAGGTGAAGGGACCCGCACAGGAGATTCAGTTTTTAGGAATAAAATGGCAAGACGGACGTCGTCACATCCCAATGGATGTGATCAACAAAATAGCAGCTATGTCTCCACCAACTAGTAAACAGGAAACACAAGCTTTCTTAGGTGTTGTAGGTTTTTGGAGAATGCATATTCCAAATTATAGTCTGATTGTAAGCCCTCTCTATCAAGTGACCCGGAAGAAGAACGATTTTAAATGGGCCCTGAACAACAACAAGCCTTTGAACAGATTAAACGGGAGATAGTTCATGCAGTAGCCCTTGGGCCGGTCCGGGCAGGACCAGATGTTAAAAATGTGCTCTACACCGCAGCCGGGGAGAATGGCCCTACCTGGAGTCTCTGGCAGAGAGCACCTGGGGAGACCCGAGGTCGACCTCTAGGGTTTTGGAGTCGGGGATATCGAGGATCTGAGGCCCGCTATACTCCAACTGAAAAGGAGATATTAGCAGCATATGAAGGAGTTCGAGCTGCTTCAGAAGTGGTTGGTACTGAAACACAGCTCCTATTAGCACCCCGACACCCAGTGCTAGGCTGGATGTTCAAAGGGAAGGTCCCTTCTACACATCATGCAACTGATGCTACGTGGAGTAAGTGGATTGCACTGATCACACAACGAAGTCGAGTAGGAAACCCCAGTCGCCCAGGAATTCTGGAAGTGATCACAGACTGGCCAGAAGGCAAAGATTTTGGAATATCACCAGAGGAGGAGGTAACGCGTGCTGAAGAGGCCCCACTGTATAATAAACTGCCAGAAAATGAGAGGCAATATGCCCTGTTCACTGATGGGTCCTGTCGCATTGTAGGAAAGCATCGGAGGTGGAAGGCGGCTGTATGGAGTCCTATACGGCAAGTTGCAGAAACTGCAGAAGGAAAAGGTGAATCAAGTCAGTTTGCAGAGGTGAAAGCCATCCAGCTGGCTTTAGACATTGCTGAACGAGAAAAATGGCCAATACTTTATCTCTATACTGACTCATGGATGGTGGCAAATGCTCTGTGGGGGTGGTTGCAGCAATGGAAGCGGAGTAATTGGCAACGCAGAGGTAAACCCATCTGGGCTGCTGCATTGTGGCAAGATATTGCTGCCCGGCTAGAGAATCTGGTTGTGAAAGTACGTCACATAGATGCTCATGTACCTAAGAGCCGGGCCACTGAGGAACATCAAAACAATCAACAGGTAGACAAGGCTGCTAGGATTGAAGTAGCTCAGGTAGATCTGGATTGGCAGCATAAGGGTGAATTATTCATGGCTCGGTGGGCCCACGACACCTCAGGCCATCAGGGAAGAGATGCAACATATAGATGGGCTCGCGATCGAGGGGTGGACCTGACCATGGACACTATTGCACAGGTCATCCATGAATGTGAAACATGCGCTGCAATTAAGCAAGCCAAGCGGTTAAAGCCTCTTTGGTATGGAGGACGATGGCTGAAATACAAATATGGAGAGGCCTGGCAGATTGACTATATCACACTCCCACAAACCCGTCAAGGCAAGCGTTATGTGCTTACGATGGTGGAAGCAACCACCGGCTGGCTGGAAACATATCCCGTGCCCCATGCCACCGCCCAGAACACTATCCTGGGCCTCGAGAAGCAAATCTTATGGCGACACGGTACCCCAGAAAGAATTGAGTCAGACAACGGGACTCATTTCCGGAACAATCTCATAGACACCTGGGCCAAAGAGCACGGCATTGAGTGGGTGTATCACATCCCCTATCATGCACCAGCCTCTGGGAAAATCGAGCGATACAATGGACTGTTAAAGACTACATTGAGAGCAATGGGTGGTGGAACTTTCAAACATTGGGATACACATCTAGCAAAGGCCACCTGGTTAGTCAACACTAGAGGATCTGCCAATCGAGCTGGCCCTGCCCAATCAGAACTTTTACGTACTGTAGAAGGGGATAAGGTCCCTGTAGTGCACATAAAAAATATGCTAGGAAAAACAGTTTGGGTTACTCCTGCCTCAGGCAAAGGCAAACCCATTCGTGGGATTGCTTTTGCTCAAGGGCCTGGGTGCACTTGGTGGGTGATGCGGAAGGACGGGGAAGTCCGATGTGTGCCTCAAGGGGATTTGATTTTAGGTGAGAACAGCCAATAGATTAAATTGTATGCTATTAATTGCTATATAATCCTGCCACTGTATGTCATCATTATTATAATTATTATGTGCTATATTAATGGTATTATAGTAAGAATTACTTAGATTAATGAAGAATGAACTTTGACAAAGCTGAGTGAAGTGCAGTAGTGATGGAACCAGGACTGACTTCAGCATGCAACAATCCGACACCACACACCATCCTCCTGCTGCGCCCAATATCACCCGCCTGCCACATCACACCGAAGCCCAATCCTGTTCTACCGACTGAGCGGACTTTGCATCATCCCTCCTGCCCAGACAGACTGTTACGATAGATGGAGCTCAAAGTCATGGACTGAATGAACTCAACACACATTTGATAGAGATGGCCCATAGATTGTGGGAATGATATCTATACGTATATATTAAAAGACAGGAAAGGTGATGGTGATTAATTGGAAATGTATTGGAAAGTGTGGGATCTGGGCATAACGTAAATGGTATAGAATAAGGGTGGATATTGTCCTGGTTTCGGCTGGGACAGAGTTAACTCTCTTTTAGTAGCTGGTACAGTGCTGTGTTTTGGATTTAGTGTGAGAATGATGTTGATAACACTCTGATGTTTTAGCTGTTGCTAAGTAGCGCTTATCTTAAGCCAAGGACTTTTCAGTTTCCCATGCTCTGCCAGCAAGCAGGTGGGCAAGGAGCTGGGAGGGAGCAGAGCCGGGGCAGCTGACCTGAACTAGCCAAAGGGGTATTCCATACCATGGAACGTCATGCCCAGTATATAAACAGGGGGGAGCTGGCCGGGAGGCGCGGATCGCGGTTCGGGAACTAACTGAGCATCGGTCAGCGGGTGGTGAGCAATTGCATTGTGCATCACTGGTTTTTTTTTCTCCCCCCCCCCCCTTCTTTTGTTGCATTCCTTTTCATTACTATTATTATTATTTTTCATTATTACTATTGTTAGTATTATATTTTACTCTAGTTATTAAACTGTTCTTATCTCAACCCACGAGTTTTACTTTTTTTTTCCTTTGCTTTCCTCCTCCTCACCCCACTGGGAGGGGGAGGGGGAAGCGGCTGCGTGGTGCTGAGTTGCTGCCTGGGGTTAAACCACGACACGGGCTCAAAACCCCACTTGCAGGGTAAACCCCTCATTTCTTGCGTCCAAAGTCTCCGTTTTCAGGTCCAAACCTGATTACAGAGCCCAAATTCTCTTTTTCAGGGCCCACAGCCTCATTTTTAGGAGCCAACCCCTCATTTTTAGGGTCCAAATGCTCATTTTAAGGGCCCAAAGCCTCATCTTGAGGGCCCAAAGCCTCATTTTTAGGTTACCAAAGCCTCATTTGTAAGTTCCAAAGCCCCTTTTAAGGTTCCAAGCCTCATTGTGAGGGCCCAGCGCGTCATGTTTAAGGCCCCAAGTCTGACTTTGGAAGATCCAGAGCCTCACTTTGAGAGGCCAAAGCCGCCTTTCTAGAGTCCAAAGCCTCATTTCTTGGCCCAAACCCTCCTTTTCAGCTTCCAAAGCCTCCTCTTCCGGGACCAAAGCCTCCTTTTCAGGATTCCGTCCGCAATTTGGAGGGCCCAAAGCCTCCTTGTGAGCCTCCAAAGACCCATTTTTAGGGAGCAAAGCCTTCGGTTTTGGGACCGAAGCATCGTTTGAGGGCACAAAAGCTCACTTCAGGGTTCAAAGCCTCCTTTTCATTTCCAAAGCCCCATTTTGAGGGCCCAAAGCCTCCTTTTGAACGCCCATCCTCTCTGTTCCAGCTCTAAGGCTCCACTGGCGTGCCCAAAGCCCTATATTGGGGACCAAAGCGTCATTGCTTGGGGCCACAGAGCAACCAAGAGGGTCCCCTCCTTTGCAGGGTCCAAAGGGTCCTTTGGAGCATCTCGCCCACCCTTTTTAGTGCCCAGAGCCTCCTTTTCAGGGCCAAAATCCTCCTTTCTAGGCTCCCAACTTGGCTTTTAGTACCCATAGCCTTTTTGAGGGCCCCCAGTTTCCTGCCGAGGGTCCAAACCCTCCTTTTTCAGGCAGAAAGCCTCTTTTCAGGGTCCAAAGCTACATTGAGAGCCTCCTAAGCCTCATTTGTCCTTTCCAAAGTCTTAGTTTGGGCTTCCAGAGCCTCATTTTCGGCTCCAGAGCCTCATTTTTAGGGTCCAAGGGCTCAGTTGGAGGTTGCAAAGCTTCATTTTCAGGGTCCAAAGCGTCATTTTTAGGATCCAGCCAGGCATTCCGAGGGTCCAAGCCGCATCTTGAGAGTCCAAACCCTCCTTTGGAGGGTCCAAAGCCCGCTTTTAGAGCTCAAGCCTCAGTTTTAGGTCCCAAAGCCTCCTTTTTAGGGTCCAAAGCTTTGATTCTAGGGTTGAAAGCCTCATTTTTGTGGTCCAAAGCCTCATTTTAGGGTCCAAACTCCTCACTTAGGGCTCAAAGCCTCATTTTCTTCATGTCCAAAGCCTCATTTTGAGCGCCCAAAGCCCCATTTTGAGGGCCCAGAGCCCTGTTTTAGGGCCAAAATCCTCCTTTTTAGGGTCCAAGCCTGTCTTTTAGTACCCAGAGCCTTTTTTTAGGACCCCCAGTTTCATTCTGAGGGTCCAAGCCCTCATTGTTAGGGTTCAAAGCCTCATTTCTAAGTTACAAGGTTGAAGCTTTTCAGGTTCAAAGACTCAGTTTAAGGGCCCAGAGCGTCATTTTTAAGGCCCCAAGTTGGAGTTTGAAGCCTCATTTTAGGCTCCAGAGCCTCATTTTTATGCTCCAGAGGCTCAGTTGGAGTTTGCAAAGCCTCATTTTCAAGATCCAAAGCATCATTTTTAGGATCCAGCCAGGCATTTTGAGGGTCCAAGCCGCATCTTGAGAGTCCAAACCCTCCTTTGGACTGTTTTTAGAAACTCCTGTGCCTCATTTGAAAGTCCCAAAGGCTCCACTTCCGGGTCCACAACCTTGTTTCTTGTTTCGAAACTCCAGTTTTGAGGCTCCAGACCTGGTTTTGAGGGCCCAATGCCTCATTTTCAGAGTCCAAAGAATCATTTTTACAATCCAGCCCTTTATTTTTAGGGTCCCGAAGCCTCCTTTCAAGGGTCCAAATCCCCCTTTTTAAGGTCCCAACCCTCCTTTTACGCTGCCAAGCCCATTTTTAGAGCCCCAAGCCTCATTTCTAGGCCCCAACCCTCATCTGGAGAGTCCAAAGCCTCATTTGGAGGGTCTCGGGTCTCATTTGGAGGGTCTAAAGACTCATTTTTTGTTTCCAGAGACCCATTTGGAGGGTCTGAGTGTGCATTTTTAGGCCTAACCCCTCATTTTTATGCTCCACAGTTTTAGGGCGCAGAGCTTCGTTTTTCAGGTCCGAAGGACACTTTTGAGGATCCACACCTTAATTGGAAGGCCCAAAGCCTCCCGGAAGGGCTCAAAACCCCACTTGCAGGGTAAACCCCTCATTTCTTGCGTCCAAAGTCTCCGTTTTCAGGTCCAAACCTGATTACAGAGCCCAAATTCTCTTTTCAGGGCCCACAGCCTCATTTTTAGGAGCCAACCCCTCATTTCATGGTCCAAATGCTCATTTTAAGGGCCCAGAGGCTCATTTTTAGGGCCCAAACCCACATTTTTAGGGCCCAAACCCACAGTTTTAGGGCCCAGAGCCTCACTTTTAGGGATCAAAGCCTCATTTGGATGCTCCAAAGGCGCCGTTTCAGTTTGCAAAGTCTCCTTTGTAGAGTCCAAAGCCCCATTTTCACTGTCCAAAGCCTCATTTTTAGGGTCCAAACCCCTCTTGGAGGGCCCAAAGCCTCATTTTTAGGTTACCAAAGCCTCATTTGTAAGTTCCAAAGCCCCTTTTAAGGTTCCAAGCCTCATTGTGAGGGCCCAGCGCGTCATGTTTAAGGCCCCAAGTCTGACTTTGGAAGATCCAGAGCCTCACTTTGAGAGGCCAAAGCCGCCTTTCTAGAGTCCAAAGCCTCATTTCTTGGCCCAAACCCTCCTTTTCAGCTTCCAAAGCCTCCTCTTCCGGGACCAAAGCCTCCTTTTCAGGATTCAGTCCGCAATTTGGAGGGCCCAAAGCCTCCTTGTGAGCCTCCAAAGACCCATTTTTAGGGAGCAAAGCCTTCGGTTTTGGGACCGAAGCATCGTTTGAGGGCACAAAAGCTCACTTCAGGGTTCAAAGCCTCCTTTTCATTTCCAAAGCCCCATTTTGAGGGCCCAAAGCCTCCTTTTGAACGCCCATCCTCTCTGTTCCAGCTCTAAGGCTCCACTGGCGTGCCCAAAGCCCTATATTGGGGACCAAAGCGTCATTGCTTGGGGCCACAGAGCAACCAAGAGGGTCCCCTCCTTTGCAGGGTGCAAAGGGTCCTTTGGAGCATCTCGCCCACCCTTTTAGTGCCCAGAGCCTCCTTTTCAGGGCCAAAATCCTCCTTTCTAGGCTCCCAACTTGGCTTTTAGTACCCATAGCCTTTTTGAGGGCCCCCAGTTTCCTGCCGAGGGTCCAAACCCTCCTTTTTCAGGCAGAAAGCCTCTTTTCAGGGTCCAAAGCTACATTGAGAGCCTCCTAAGCCTCATTTGTCCTTTCCAAAGTCTTAGTTTGGGCTTCCAAAGCCTCATTTTTCGGCTCCAGAGCCTCATTTTTAGGGTCCAAGGGCTCAGTTGGAGGTTGCAAAGCTTCATTTTCAGGGTCCAAAGCGTCATTTTTAGGATCCAGCCAGGCATTTCGAGGGTCCAAGCCGCATCTTGAGAGTCCAAACCCTCCTTTGGAGGTCCAAAGCCCGCTTTTAGAGCTCAAGCCTCAGTTTTAGGTCCAAGCCTCCTTTTAGGGTCCAAAGCTTTGATTCTAGGGTTGAAAGCCTCATTTTTGTGGTCCAAAGCCTCATTTTAGGGTCCAACGCCTCACTTAGGGCTCAAAGCCTCATTTTTCTTCATGTCCAAAAGGCTCATTTTGAGCGCCCAAAGCCCCATTTTGAGGGCCCAGAGCCCTGTTTTTAGGGCCAAAATCCTCCTTTTTAGGGTCCAAGCCTGTCTTTTAGTACCAGAGCCTTTTTTTAGGACCCCCAGTTTCATTCTGAGGGTCCAAGCCTCATTGTTAGGGTTCAAAGCCTCATTTCTAAGTTACAAGGTTGAAGCTTTTCAGGTTCAAAGACTCAGTTTAAGGGCCCAG
>NW_026114486.1:0-40753 GCF_018139145.2 Gymnogyps californianus | reverse complement strand
TCCCCTGAGGTGATGCTGCCTCGGATTGGTCCCCTAGGCTGTCACTCTGGCCTGGTTTGGGGCCTGCCCTTCCCTGAGGTGATGTTTTCTCTCATTGGCTGCCTGGGATTTCTCCCTTCCTCCTCCATCAAATAATGGGTCAGTTAGTTTATCAGTCACCCACATGCTGCTCTCCTGCCAGCTGTGGTTGGTGGAGCCAGCATGCCCCGCCCTCACATGATGCCCAGCTTTTTTGAATCCTGCCACCTGTCCTGCAGGACTCAAAGCCTGATTGGTTGCTTCCATATCAATCGTGTGCCTAGCCCCCACTCCTCAAATGCGATTGACTGCCCTGGGTCCACTGACTCCCCACAGACTACTGGGCAGACGTTGCCGGGCGACTAGCTCCGCCTTTACGCTTTAGACCCTCAACATGGAACTGTGCGCCTAAACAGGCTATGGGTCATAAAAGACGGGTTTGGACCCTAAAATGAGGATTTCGGCCCTAAACCTGAGGCTCTGGGCACTGAAAAGGATGGGCGAGATGCTCCAAAGGACCCTTTGGACCCTGCAAAGGAGGGGACCCTCTCGGTTGCTCTGTGGCCCCAAGCAATGACGCTTTGGTCCCCAATATAGGGCTTTGGGCACGCCAGTGGAGCCTTAGAGCTGGAACAGAGAGGATGGGCGTTCAAAAGGAGGCTTTGGGCCCTCAAAATGGGGCTTTGGAAATGAAAAGGAGGCTTTGAACCCTGAAGTGAGCTTTTGTGCCCTCAAACGATGCTTCGGTCCCAAAACCGAAGGCTTTGCTCCCTAAAAATGGGTCTTTGGAGGCTCACAAGGAGGCTTTGGGCCCTCCAAATTGCGGACGGAATCCTGAAAAGGAGGCTTTGGTCCCGGAAGAGGAGGCTTTGGAAGCTGAAAAGGAGGGTTTGGGCCAAGAAATGAGGCTTTGGACTCTAGAAAGGCGGCTTTGGCCTCTCAAAGTGAGGCTCTGGATCTTCCAAAGTCAGACTTGGGGCCTTAAACATGACGCGCTGGGCCCTCACAATGAGGCTTGGAACCTTAAAAGGGGCTCTGGAACTTACAAATGAGGCTTTGGTAACCTAAAAATGAGGATGTGGGCCCTCCAAGAGGGGTTTGGACCCTAAAAATGAGGCTTTGGACAGTGAAAATGGGGCTTTGGACTCTACAAAGGAGACTTTGCAAACTGAAACGGCGCCTTTGGAGCATCAAATGAGGCTTTGATCCTAAATGAGGCTTTGATCCCTAAAAGTGAGGCTTTGGGCCCTAAAAATGGGGGTTTGGGCCCTAAAATGTGGGTTTGGGCCCTAAAAATGAGCCTCTGGGCCCTTAAAATGAGCATTTGGACCATGAAATGAGGGGTTGGCTCCTAAAAATGAGGCTGTGGGCCCTGAAAAAGAGAATTTGGGCTCTGTAATCAGGTTTGGACCTGAAAACGGAGACTTTGGACGCAAGAAATGAGGGGTTTACCCTGCAAGTGGGGTTTTGAGCCCTTCCGGGAGGCTTTGGGCCTTCCAATTAAGGTGTGGATCCTCAAAAATGTCCTTCGGACCTGAAAACGAAGCTCTGTGCCCTAAAACTGTGGAGCATAAAAATGAGGGGTTAGGCCCTAAAAATGCACACTCAGACCCTCCAAATGGGTCTCTGGAAACAAAAAATGAGTCTTTAGACCCTCCAAATGAGACCTGAGACCCTCCAAATGAGGCTTTGGACTCTCCAGATGAGGGTTGGGGCCCTAGAAATGAGGCTTGGGGCTCTAAAAATGGGCTTGGCAGCGTAAAAGGAGGGTTGGGACCTTAAAAAGGGGGATTTGGACCCTTGAAAGGAGGCTTCGGGACCCTAAAAATAAAGGGCTGGATTGTAAAAATGATTCTTTGGACTCTGAAAATGAGGCATTGGGCCCTCAAAACCAGGTCTGGAGCCTCAAAACTGGAGTTTCGAAACAAGAAACAAGGTTGTGGACCCGGAAGTGGAGCCTTTGGACTTTCAAATGAGGCACAGGAGTTTCTAAAAACAGTCCAAAGGAGGGTTTGGACTCTCAAGATGCGGCTTGGACCCTCAAAATGCCTGGCTGGATCCTAAAAATGATGCTTTGGATCTTGAAAATGAGGCTTTGCAAACTCCAACTGAGCCTCTGGAGCCTAAAAATGAGGCTCTGGAGCCTAAAATGAGGCTTCAAACTCCAACTTGGGGCCTTAAAAATGACGCTCTGGGCCCTTAAACTGAGTCTTTGAACCTGAAAAGCTTCAACCTTGTAACTTAGAAATGAGGCTTTGAACCCTAACAATGAGGGCTTGGACCCTCAGAATGAAACTGGGGGTCCTAAAAAAAGGCTCTGGGTACTAAAAGACAGGCTTGGACCCTAAAAAGGAGGATTTTGGCCCTAAAAACAGGGCTCTGGGCCCTCAAAATGGGGCTTTGGGCGCTCAAAATGAGCCTTTGGACATGAAGAAAATGAGGCTTTGAGCCCTAAGTGAGGAGTTTGGACCCTAAAATGAGGCTTTGGACCACAAAAATGAGGCTTTCAACCCTAGAATCAAAGCTTTGGACCCTAAAAGGAGGCTTTGGGACCTAAAACTGAGGCTTGAGCTCTAAAAGCGGGCTTTGGACCCTCCAAAGGAGGGTTTGGACTCTCAAGATGCGGCTTGGACCCTCGAAATGCCTGGCTGGATCCTAAAAATGACGCTTTGGACCCTGAAAATGAAGCTTTGCAACCTCCAACTGAGCCCTTGGACCCTAAAAATGAGGCTCTGGAGCCAAAAATGAGGCTCTGGAAGCCCAAACTAAGACTTTGGAAAGGACAAATGAGGCTTAGGAGGCTCTCAATGTAGCTTTGGACCCTGAAAAGAGGCTTTCTGCCTGAAAAAGGAGGGTTTGGACCCTCGGCAGGAAACTGGGGGCCCTCAAAAAGGCTATGGGTACTAAAAGCCAAGTTGGGAGCCTAGAAAGGAGGATTTTGGCCCTGAAAAGGAGGCTCTGGGCACTAAAAAGGGTGGGCGAGATGCTCCAAAGGACCCTTTGGACCCTGCAAAGGAGGGGACCCTCTTGGTTGCTCTGTGGCCCCAAGCAATGACGCTTTGGTCCCCAATATAGGGCTTTGGGCACGCCAGTGGAGCCTTAGAGCTGGAACAGAGAGGATGGGCGTTCAAAAGGAGGCTTTGGGCCCTCAAAATGGGGCTTTGGAAATGAAAAGGAGGCTTTGAACCCTGAAGTGAGCTTTTGTGCCCTCAAACGATGCTTCGGTCCCAAAACCGAAGGCTTTGCTCCCTAAAAATGGGTCTTTGGAGGCTCACAAGGAGGCTTTGGGCCCTCCAAATTGCGGACGGAATCCTGAAAAGGAGGCTTTGGTCCCGGAAGAGGAGGCTTTGGAAGCTGAAAAGGAGGGTTTGGGCCAAGAAATGAGGCTTTGGACTCTAGAAAGGCGGCTTTGGCCTCTCAAAGTGAGGCTCTGGATCTTCCAAAGTCAGACTTGGGGCCTTAAACATGACGCGCTGGGCCCTCACAATGAGGCTTGGAACCTTAAAAGGGGCTCTGGAACTTACAAATGAGGCTTTGGTAACCTAAAAATGAGGCTTTGGGCCCTGAAGATGAGGCTGTGGGCCCTCCAAGAGGGGTTTGGACCCTAAAAATGAGGCTTTGGACAGTGAAAATGGGGCTTTGGACTCTACAAAGGAGACTTTGCAAACTGAAACGGCGCCTTTGGAGCATCCAAATGAGGCTTTGATCCCTAAAAGTGAGGCTCTGGGCCCTCAAAATGTGGGTTTGGGCCCTAAAAATGAGCCTCTGGGCCCTTAAAATGAGCATTTGGACCATGAAATGAGGGGTTGGCTCCTAAAAATGAGGCTGTGGGCCCTGAAAAAGAGAATTTGGGCTCTGTAATCAGGTTTGGACCTGAAAACGGAGACTTTGGACGCAAGAAATGAGGGGTTTACCCTGCAAGTGGGGTTTTGAGCCCTTCCGGGAGGCTTTGGGCCTTCCAATTAAGGTGTGGATCCTCAAAAATGTCCTTCGGACCTGAAAAACGAAGCTCTGCGCCCTAAAACTGTGGAGCATAGAAATGAGGGGTTAGGCCCTAAAAATGCACACTCAGACCCTCCAAATGGGTCTTTGGAAACAAAAAATGAGTCTTTAGACCCTCCAAATGAGACCTGAGACCCTCCAAATGAGGCTTTGAGCCCTAAGTGAGGAGTTTGTACCCTAAAATGAGGGTTTGTACCACAAAAACTAAGCCAAAACTAAGACTTTGGGAAGGAAAACTGAGGGTTTGGTGGAGGCCGATGGGGTGTGGGGCCAAGTGGGCCCCATCCAGCCGCAGGCTGTACACCTGCTCCCCCTCTGCGTTTAACAATGGGGGGACAGGGGGCTGAATTTGAGGGGTGTGTGTCTCCCATTCTCCCCTCCAAACCTGTGAGCAGCAGAAGTGTCCACGTCGCCTCCGTGCCGGTGACGACCATCTGTTCTGGGGGAGGGCTGAGGGGGTCGCAGTAGCTCCGTGCCGGTACGACTCCTCTAACGCTGCCTCACGGCCCAGTGGAACAGCCCGCCTTTACTTCATCAACTTCTGGCGCATCCTCCAGCGCCGCCTCCATCACTGCTGCTCCTACCCCGCCATGCCCGCCGGCAGAGCTGCGGCCCTCGACGTCGTGGCCGCAGCGGAGGAAGAGGCAACGGCAGGAGGTGCTGAGGCCGCTGACCCAGTGGGGACCTGGGAGAGAGGGGGCAGAGGGGTGAGGGGGTGCCTGGGTGCCCCTCCCCGGCCCCGGCAGGGTCCCCGTGGGGGTCTCCGGTGTCCCCAGCCTCACCGCGACGAGAGGCGGATGAAGGTGACGCTGCCACGGGGCCAGCCCAGCAGGCAGCCACCGACCCCGCAGCCGCAGCCCAGCAGGGTCCCGTCCCGCATCAGCACCTGCGAGTGCTTGAGGCCGCACCAGATGACGGGGACAGGAAGGGACAGAGGTTGGGACAGGATGAGGACAGGGCCCCAGTGGGCACAGGGCCACTGTGGGGGCAGGGCACCCGTGGGGGTGACCATGGGGACAGGGATGGGCACAGGGCCACTGTGGGGACAGGGAGGGGCACAAGACACCTGCAGGGACAGAGACAGGGATGGGGACACTGGTGGGGACAGGACACCTGTGGGGACAGCGACGGGGACATGGCACCTACAGGGATGACACCCAGGTCAGGCATAGGGTCAGTCGCAGGTTGTACACCTGCCTCCCCTCTGCCTTCAAAAATGGGGGGGTCAGAGGGCTGAGTTTGGAGTGTGTGTGTCCCCTCCAGTGTCACCCCCACCTCAAGGTGCTCTCCCCATCCCCTCAGTGTCCCCCCGCAAACCTCTGAGCAGCAGAAGGATCCACATCACCTCCGGGCTGGTGACGACCACCTGTCGGAAGCAGATGGAGGCAGGGAAGCTGATGCGGAAGATGTGCTAGGGTCCTGCTGTAATCCAGGAGGAAGAGGTGCTGCTGGGCAGTCACCAGCTTGCGGTAGCCGTGAGAGGGGGAGACAGGATGGAGGCCATCAGCGCTCACTGCCGGCAGCGGCCCAGGCTCTGCAGGTACAGCCCCTTGGTGTCTGCAGGGGGGGAAGCAGGGACATTGTCACCGGCTGGGGGACAAAGTGCCACCACCCCTCCTCCCTTGGCAATGGCGGGGACTCCCAGTTGAGGATGGTGGCCTTCTTGCAGGGCCGGGCGCTGGCAGTGGCGGGGGGGAGAGGGGTGCAGAGGTGGCACCAGGCGGCCTCGCTGTCGCACACCGCCTGGAGGTGATGACAGGCAGACCCACGGCAAGCATCACCCCCACCCATCCTCGTCCACCCCACTGCCATCCCAGCGGCCTCACCGTCACATCCTCGTCACCGCCAGTCGGATGCCAGTGGTGATGGTGGTGAGAAGCCTGGTGGTCCATGGCTGCTGTCTAGTGGCCCGGCCATGGGATACTGACTCTCTGTGAGGCGGTGGCTCCCGTGGAGATGGGGGTTCCAGAACATGGCGGAGGGGAGAGAGGGGGGAGGTGTGGAAGGGGGGAAGAGAGGCCCTGGGCCGGGGGCTGCTCGGCCTGGGGCAGGCCCCACGTGCGCCATGTCGAAGCCTGGCCTGGCTGCCGGCAGAGCCCACCGCCTTCTCACATCGGTCTTCACTGGCATAGGTGGGGAGGGCTCTCAGAGTCCTCCCCTGAGGTGATGCTGCCTCGGATTGGTCCCCTAGGCTGTCACTCTGGCCTGGTTTGGGGCCTGCCCTTCCCTGAGGTGATGTTTTCTCTCATTGGCTGCCTGGGATTTCTCCCTTCCTCCTCCCATCAAATAATGGGTCAGTTAGTTTATCAGTCACCCACATGCTGCTCTCCTGCCAGCTGTGGTTGGTGGAGCCAGCATGCCCCGCCCTCACATGATGCCCAGCTTTTTTGAATCCTGCCACCTGTCCTGCAGGACTCAAAGCCTGATTGGTTGCTTCCATATCAATCGTGTGCCTAGCCCCCACCTCCTCAAATGCGATTGACTGCCCTGGGTCCACTGACTCCCCACAGACTACTGGGCAGACGTTGCCGGGCGACTAGCTCCGCCTTTACGCTTTAGACCCTCAACATGGAACTGTGCGCCCTAAAACAGGCTATGGTCATAAAAGACGGGTTTGGACCCTAAAAATGAGGATTTCGGCCCTAAACCTGAGGCTCTGGGCACTGAAAAGGATGGGCGAGATGCTCCAAAGGACCCTTTGGACCCTGCAAAGGAGGGGACCCTCTCGGTTGCTCTGTGGCCCCAAGCAATGACGCTTTGGTCCCCAATATAGGGCTTTGGGCACGCCAGTGGAGCCTTAGAGCTGGAACAGAGAGGATGGGCGTTCAAAAGGAGGCTTTGGGCCCTCAAAATGGGGCTTTGGAAATGAAAAGGAGGCTTTGAACCCTGAAGTGAGCTTTTGTGCCCTCAAACGATGCTTCGGTCCCAAAACCGAAGGCTTTGCTCCCTAAAAATGGGTCTTTGGAGGCTCACAAGGAGGCTTTGGGCCCTCCAAATTGCGGACGGAATCCTGAAAAGGAGGCTTTGGTCCCGGAAGAGGAGGCTTTGGAAGCTGAAAAGGAGGGTTTGGGCCAAGAAATGAGGCTTTGGACTCTAGAAAGGCGGCTTTGGCCTCTCAAAGTGAGGCTCTGGATCTTCCAAAGTCAGACTTGGGGCCTTAAACATGACGCGCTGGGCCCTCACAATGAGGCTTGGAACCTTAAAAGGGGCTCTGGAACTTACAAATGAGGCTTTGGTAACCTAAAAATGAGGCTTTGGGCCTAAAGATGAGGCTGTGGGCCCTCCAAGAGGGGTTTGGACCCTAAAAATGAGGCTTTGGACAGTGAAAATGGGGCTTTGGACTCTACAAAGGAGACTTTGCAAACTGAAACGGCGCCTTTGGAGCATCAAAATGAGGCTTTGATCCCTAAAAGTGAGGCTTTGATCCCTAAAAGTGAGGCTTTGGGCCCTAAAAATGTGGGTTTGGGCCCTAAAAATGAGCCTCTGGGCCCTTAAAATGAGCATTTGGACCATGAAATGAGGGGTTGGCTCCTAAAAATGAGGCTGTGGGCCCTGAAAAAGAGAATTTGGGCTCTGTAATCAGGTTTGGACCTGAAAACGGAGACTTTGGACGCAAGAAATGAGGGGTTTACCCTGCAAGTGGGGTTTTGAGCCCTTCCGGGAGGCTTTGGGCCTTCCAATTAAGGTGTGGATCCTCAAAAATGTCCTTCGGACCTGAAAAACGAAGCTCTGCGCCCTAAAACTGTGGAGCATAAAAATGAGGGGTTAGGCCCTAAAAATGCACACTCAGACCCTCCAAATGGGTCTCTGGAAACAAAAAATGAGTCTTTAGACCCTCCAAATGAGACCCGAGACCCTCCAAATGAGGCTTTGGACTCTCCAGATGAGGGTTGGGGCCCTAGAAATGAGGCTTGGGGCTCTAAAAATGGGCTTGGCAGCGTAAAAGGAGGGTTGGGACCTTAAAAAGGGGGATTTGGACCCTTGAAAGGAGGCTTCGGGACCCTAAAAATAAAGGGCTGGATTGTAAAAATGATTCTTTGGACTCTGAAAATGAGGCATTGGGCCCTCAAAACCAGGTCTGGAGCCTCAAAACTGGAGTTTCGAAACAAGAAACAAGGTTGTGGACCCGGAAGTGGAGCCTTTGGACTTTCAAATGAGGCACAGGAGTTTCTAAAAACAGTCCAAAGGAGGGTTTGGACTCTCAAGATGCGGCTTGGACCCTCAAAATGCCTGGCTGGATCCTAAAAATGATGCTTTGGATCTTGAAAATGAGGCTTTGCAAACTCCAACTGAGCCTCTGGAGCATAAAAATGAGGCTCTGGAGCCTAAAATGAGGCTTCAAACTCCAACTTGGGGCCTTAAAAATGACGCTCTGGGCCCTTAAACTGAGTCTTTGAACCTGAAAAGCTTCAACCTTGTAACTTAGAAATGAGGCTTTGAACCCTAACAATGAGGGCTTGGACCCTCAGAATGAAACTGGGGGTCCTAAAAAAAGGCTCTGGGTACTAAAAGACAGGCTTGGACCCTAAAAAGGAGGATTTTGGCCCTAAAAACAGGGCTCTGGGCCCTCAAAATGGGGCTTTGGGCGCTCAAAATGAGGCTTTGGACATGAAGAAAATGAGGCTTTGAGCCCTAAGTGAGGAGTTTGGACCCTAAAATGAGGCTTTGGACCACAAAAATGAGGCTTTCAACCCTAGAATCAAAGCTTTGGACCCTAAAAAGGAGGCTTTGGGACCTAAAACTGAGGCTTGAGCTCTAAAAGCGGGCTTTGGACCCTCCAAAGGAGGGTTTGGACTCTCAAGATGCGGCTTGGACCCTCGAAATGCCTGGCTGGATCCTAAAAATGACGCTTTGGACCCTGAAAATGAAGCTTTGCAACCTCCAACTGAGCCCTTGGACCCTAAAAATGAGGCTCTGGAGCCGAAAATGAGGCTCTGGAAGCCCAAACTAAGACTTTGGAAAGGACAAATGAGGCTTAGGAGGCTCTCAATGTAGCTTTGGACCCTGAAAAGAGGCTTTCTGCCTGAAAAAGGAGGGTTTGGACCCTCGGCAGGAAACTGGGGGCCCTCAAAAAGGCTATGGGTACTAAAAGCCAAGTTGGGAGCCTAGAAAGGAGGATTTTGGCCCTGAAAAGGAGGCTCTGGGCACTAAAAAGGGTGGGCGAGATGCTCCAAAGGACCCTTTGGACCCTGCAAAGGAGGGGACCCTCTTGGTTGCTCTGTGGCCCCAAGCAATGACGCTTTGGTCCCCAATATAGGGCTTTGGGCACGCCAGTGGAGCCTTAGAGCTGGAACAGAGAGGATGGGCGTTCAAAAGGAGGCTTTGGGCCCTCAAAATGGGGCTTTGGAAATGAAAAGGAGGCTTTGAACCCTGAAGTGAGCTTTTGTGCCCTCAAACGATGCTTCGGTCCCAAAACCGAAGGCTTTGCTCCCTAAAAATGGGTCTTTGGAGGCTCACAAGGAGGCTTTGGGCCCTCCAAATTGCGGACGGAATCCTGAAAAGGAGGCTTTGGTCCCGGAAGAGGAGGCTTTGGAAGCTGAAAAGGAGGGTTTGGGCCAAGAAATGAGGCTTTGGACTCTAGAAAGGCGGCTTTGGCCTCTCAAAGTGAGGCTCTGGATCTTCCAAAGTCAGACTTGGGGCCTTAAACATGACGCGCTGGGCCCTCACAATGAGGCTTGGAACCTTAAAAGGGGCTCTGGAACTTACAAATGAGGCTTTGGTAACCTAAAAATGAGGCTTTGGGCCCTGAAGATGAGGCTGTGGGCCCTCCAAGAGGGGTTTGGACCCTAAAAATGAGGCTTTGGACAGTGAAAATGGGGCTTTGGACTCTACAAAGGAGACTTTGCAAACTGAAACGGCGCCTTTGGAGCATCCAAATGAGGCTTTGATCCCTAAAAGTGAGGCTCTGGGCCCTCAAAATGTGGGTTTGGGCCCTAAAAATGAGCCTCTGGGCCCTTAAAATGAGCATTTGGACCATGAAATGAGGGGTTGGCTCCTAAAAATGAGGCTGTGGGCCCTGAAAAAGAGAATTTGGGCTCTGTAATCAGGTTTGGACCTGAAAACGGAGACTTTGGACGCAAGAAATGAGGGGTTTACCCTGCAAGTGGGGTTTTGAGCCCTTCCGGGAGGCTTTGGGCCTTCCAATTAAGGTGTGGATCCTCAAAAATGTCCTTCGGACCTGAAAAACGAAGCTCTGCGCCCTAAAACTGTGGAGCATAAAAATGAGGGGTTAGGCCCTAAAAATGCACACTCAGACCCTCCAAATGGGTCTCTGGAAACAAAAAATGAGTCTTTAGACCCTCCAAATGAGACCCGAGACCCTCCAAATGAGGCTTTGGACTCTCCAGATGAGGGTTGGGGCCCTAGAAATGAGGCTTGGGGCTCTAAAAATGGGCTTGGCAGCGTAAAAGGAGGGTTGGGACCTTAAAAAGGGGGATTTGGACCCTTGAAAGGAGGCTTCGGGACCCTAAAAATAAAGGGCTGGATTGTAAAAATGATTCTTTGGACTCTGAAAATGAGGCATTGGGCCCTCAAAACCAGGTCTGGAGCCTCAAAACTGGAGTTTCGAAACAAGAAACAAGGTTGTGGACCCGGAAGTGGAGCCTTTGGACTTTCAAATGAGGCACAGGAGTTTCTAAAAACAGTCCAAAGGAGGGTTTGGACTCTCAAGATGCGGCTTGGACCCTCAAAATGCCTGGCTGGATCCTAAAAATGATGCTTTGGATCTTGAAAATGAGGCTTTGCAAACTCCAACTGAGCCTCTGGAGCATAAAAATGAGGCTCTGGAGCCTAAAATGAGGCTTCAAACTCCAACTTGGGGCCTTAAAAATGACGCTCTGGGCCCTTAAACTGAGTCTTTGAACCTGAAAAGCTTCAACCTTGTAACTTAGAAATGAGGCTTTGAACCCTAACAATGAGGGCTTGGACCCTCAGAATGAAACTGGGGGTCCTAAAAAAAGGCTCTGGGTACTAAAAGACAGGCTTGGACCCTAAAAAGGAGGATTTTGGCCCTAAAAACAGGGCTCTGGGCCCTCAAAATGGGGCTTTGGGCGCTCAAAATGAGGCTTTGGACATGAAGAAAATGAGGCTTTGAGCCCTAAGTGAGGAGTTTGGACCCTAAAATGAGGCTTTGGACCACAAAAATGAGGCTTTCAACCCTAGAATCAAAGCTTTGGACCCTAAAAAGGAGGCTTTGGGACCTAAAACTGAGGCTTGAGCTCTAAAAGCGGGCTTTGGACCCTCCAAAGGAGGGTTTGGACTCTCAAGATGCGGCTTGGACCCTCGAATGCCTGGCTGGATCCTAAAAATGACGCTTTGGACCCTGAAAATGAAGCTTTGCAACCTCCAACTGAGCCCTTGGACCCTAAAAATGAGGCTCTGGAGCCAAAAATGAGGCTTTGGAAGCCCAAACTAAGACTTTGGAAAGGACAAATGAGGCTTAGGAGGCTCTCAATGTAGCTTTGGACCCTGAAAAGAGGCTTTCTGCCTGAAAAAGGAGGGTTTGGACCCTCGGCAGGAAACTGGGGGCCCTCAAAAAGGCTATGGGTACTAAAAGCCAAGTTGGGAGCCTAGAAAGGAGGATTTTGGCCCTGAAAAGGAGGCTCTGGGCACTAAAAAGGGTGGGCGAGATGCTCCAAAGGACCCTTTGGACCCTGCAAAGGAGGGGACCCTCTTGGTTGCTCTGTGGCCCCAAGCAATGACGCTTTGGTCCCCAATATAGGGCTTTGGGCACGCCAGTGGAGCCTTAGAGCTGGAACAGAGAGGATGGGCGTTCAAAAGGAGGCTTTGGGCCCTCAAAATGGGGCTTTGGAAATGAAAAGGAGGCTTTGAACCCTGAAGTGAGCTTTTGTGCCCTCAAACGATGCTTCGGTCCCAAAACCGAAGGCTTTGCTCCCTAAAAATGGGTCTTTGGAGGCTCACAAGGAGGCTTTGGGCCCTCCAAATTGCGGACGGAATCCTGAAAAGGAGGCTTTGGTCCCGGAAGAGGAGGCTTTGGAAGCTGAAAAGGAGGGTTTGGGCCAAGAAATGAGGCTTTGGACTCTAGAAAGGCGGCTTTGGCCTCTCAAAGTGAGGCTCTGGATCTTCCAAAGTCAGACTTGGGGCCTTAAACATGACGCGCTGGGCCCTCACAATGAGGCTTGGAACCTTAAAAGGGGCTCTGGAACTTACAAATGAGGCTTTGGTAACCTAAAAATGAGGCTTTGGGCCCTGAAGATGAGGATGTGGGCCCTCCAAGAGGGGTTTGGACCCTAAAAATGAGGCTTTGGACAGTGAAAATGGGGCTTTGGACTCTACAAAGGAGACTTTGCAAACTGAAACGGCGCCTTTGGAGCATCCAAATGAGGCTTTGATCCCTAAAAGTGAGGCTTGCCTAAAGTGGGTTTGGGCCCTCAAAATGTGGGTTTGGGCCCTAAAAATGAGCCTCTGGGCCCTTAAAATGAGCATTTGGACCATGAAATGAGGGGTTGGCTCCTAAAAATGAGGCTGTGGGCCCTGAAAAAGAGAATTTGGGCTCTGTAATCAGGTTTGGACCTGAAAACGGAGACTTTGGACGCAAGAAATGAGGGGTTTACCCTGCAAGTGGGGTTTTGAGCCCTTCCGGGAGGCTTTGGGCCTTCCAATTAAGGTGTGGATCCTCAAAAATGTCCTTCGGACCTGAAAAACGAAGCTCTGCGCCCTAAAACTGTGGAGCATAAAAATGAGGGGTTAGGCCCTAAAAATGCACACTCAGACCCTCCAAATGGGTCTCTGGAAACAAAAAATGAGTCTTTAGACCCTCCAAATGAGACCCGAGACCCTCCAAATGAGGCTTTGGACTCTCCAGATGAGGGTTGGGGCCCTAGAAATGAGGCTTGGGGCTCTAAAAATGGGCTTGGCAGCGTAAAAGGAGGGTTGGGACCTTAAAAAGGGGGATTTGGACCCTTGAAAGGAGGCTTCGGGACCCTAAAAATAAAGGGCTGGATTGTAAAAATGATTCTTTGGACTCTGAAAATGAGGCATTGGGCCCTCAAAACCAGGTCTGGAGCCTCAAAACTGGAGTTTCGAAACAAGAAACAAGGTTGTGGACCCGGAAGTGGAGCCTTTGGACTTTCAAATGAGGCACAGGAGTTTCTAAAAACAGTCCAAAGGAGGGTTTGGACTCTCAAGATGCGGCTTGGACCCTCAAAATGCCTGGCTGGATCCTAAAAATGATGCTTTGGATCTTGAAAATGAGGCTTTGCAAACTCCAACTGAGCCTCTGGAGCATAAAAATGAGGCTCTGGAGCCTAAAATGAGGCTTCAAACTCCAACTTGGGGCCTTAAAAATGACGCTCTGGGCCCTTAAACTGAGTCTTTGAACCTGAAAAGCTTCAACCTTGTAACTTAGAAATGAGGCTTTGAACCCTAACAATGAGGGCTTGGACCCTCAGAATGAAACTGGGGGTCCTAAAAAAAGGCTCTGGGTACTAAAAGACAGGCTTGGACCCTAAAAAGGAGGATTTTGGCCCTAAAAACAGGGCTCTGGGCCCTCAAAATGGGGCTTTGGGCGCTCAAAATGAGGCTTTGGACATGAAGAAAATGAGGCTTTGAGCCCTAAGTGAGGAGTTTGGACCCTAAAATGAGGCTTTGGACCACAAAAATGAGGCTTTCAACCCTAGAATCAAAGCTTTGGACCCTAAAAGGAGGCTTTGGGACCTAAAACTGAGGCTTGAGCTCTAAAAGCGGGCTTTGGACCCTCCAAAGGAGGGTTTGGACTCTCAAGATGCGGCTTGGACCCTCGGAATGCCTGGCTGGATCCTAAAAATGACGCTTTGGACCCTGAAAATGAAGCTTTGCAACCTCCAACTGAGCCCTTGGACCCTAAAAATGAGGCTCTGGAGCCAAAAATGAGGCTTTGGAAGCCCAAACTAAGACTTTGGAAAGGACAAATGAGGCTTAGGAGGCTCTCAATGTAGCTTTGGACCCTGAAAAGAGGCTTTCTGCCTGAAAAAGGAGGGTTTGGACCCTCGGCAGGAAACTGGGGGCCCTCAAAAAGGCTATGGGTACTAAAAGCCAAGTTGGGAGCCTAGAAAGGAGGATTTTGGCCCTGAAAAGGAGGCTCTGGGCACTAAAAAGGGTGGGCGAGATGCTCCAAAGGACCCTTTGGACCCTGCAAAGGAGGGGACCCTCTTGGTTGCTCTGTGGCCCCAAGCAATGACGCTTTGGTCCCCAATATAGGGCTTTGGGCACGCCAGTGGAGCCTTAGAGCTGGAACAGAGAGGATGGGCGTTCAAAAGGAGGCTTTGGGCCCTCAAAATGGGGCTTTGGAAATGAAAAGGAGGCTTTGAACCCTGAAGTGAGCTTTTGTGCCCTCAAACGATGCTTCGGTCCCAAAACCGAAGGCTTTGCTCCCTAAAAATGGGTCTTTGGAGGCTCACAAGGAGGCTTTGGGCCCTCCAAATTGCGGACGGAATCCTGAAAAGGAGGCTTTGGTCCCGGAAGAGGAGGCTTTGGAAGCTGAAAAGGAGGGTTTGGGCCAAGAAATGAGGCTTTGGACTCTAGAAAGGCGGCTTTGGCCTCTCAAAGTGAGGCTCTGGATCTTCCAAAGTCAGACTTGGGGCCTTAAACATGACGCGCTGGGCCCTCACAATGAGGCTTGGAACCTTAAAAGGGGCTCTGGAACTTACAAATGAGGCTTTGGTAACCTAAAAATGAGGCTTTGGGCCCTGAAGATGAGGATGTGGGCCCTCCAAGAGGGGTTTGGACCCTAAAAATGAGGCTTTGGACAGTGAAAATGGGGCTTTGGACTCTACAAAGGAGACTTTGCAAACTGAAACGGCGCCTTTGGAGCATCAAAATGAGGCTTTGATCCCTAAAAGTGAGGCTCTGGGCCCTAAAATGTGGGTTTGGGCCTAAAATGTGGGTTTGGGCCCTAAAAATGAGCCTCTGGGCCCTTAAAATGAGCATTTGGACCATGAAATGAGGGGTTGGCTCCTAAAAATGAGGCTGTGGGCCCTGAAAAAGAGAATTTGGGCTCTGTAATCAGGTTTGGACCTGAAAACGGAGACTTTGGACGCAAGAAATGAGGGGTTTACCCTGCAAGTGGGGTTTTGAGCCCTTCCGGGAGGCTTTGGGCCTTCCAATTAAGGTGTGGATCCTCAAAAATGTCCTTCGGACCTGAAAAACGAAGCTCTGCGCCCTAAAACTGTGGAGCATAAAAATGAGGGGTTAGGCCCTAAAAATGCACACTCAGACCCTCCAAATGGGTCTTTGGAAACAAAAAATGAGTCTTTAGACCCTCCAAATGAGACCTGAGACCCTCCAAATGAGGCTTTGAGCCCTAAGTGAGGAGTTTGTACCCTAAAATGAGGGTTTGTACCACAAAAACTAAGCCAAAACTAAGACTTTGGGAAGGAAAACTGAGGGTTTGGTGGAGGCCGATGGGGTGTGGGGCCAAGTGGGCCCATCCAGCCGCAGGCTGTACACCTGCTCCCCTCTGCGTTTAACAATGGGGGGACAGGGGCTGAATTTGAGGGTGTGTGTCTCCCATTCTCCCCTCCAAACCTGTGAGCAGCAGAAGTGTCCACGTCGCCTCCGTGCCGGTGACGACCATCTGTTCTGGGGAGGGCTGAGGGGTGCAGTAGCTCCGTGCCGGTACGACTCCTCTAACGCTGCCTCACGGCCCAGTGGAACAGCCCGCCTTTACTTCATCAACTTCTGGCGCATCCTCCAGCGCCGCCTCCATCACTGCTGCTCCTACCCCGCCATGCCGCCGGCAGAGCTGCGGCCCTCGACGTCGTGGCCGCAGCGGAGGAAGAGGCAACGGCAGGAGGTGCTGAGGCCGCTGACCCAGTGGGGGACCTGGGAGAGAGGGGCAGAGGGGTGAGGGGTGCCTGGGTGCCCTCCCGGCCCCCGGCAGGGTCCCCGTGGGGTCTCCGGTGTCCCCAGCCTCACCGCGACGAGAGGCGGATGAAGGTGACGCTGCACGGGGCCAGCCCAGCAGGCAGCCACCGACCCGCAGCCGCAGCCCAGCAGGGTCCCGTCCGCATCAGCACCTGCGAGTGCTTGAGGCCGCACCAGATGACGGGGACAGGAAGGGACAGAGGTTGGGACAGGATGAGGACAGGGCCCAGTGGGCACAGGGCCACTGTGGGGGCAGGGCACCCGTGGGGGTGACCATGGGGACAGGGATGGGCACAGGGCCACTGTGGGACAGGGAGGGGCACAAGACACCTGCAGGGACAGAGACAGGGATGGGGACACTGGTGGGACAGGACACCTGTGGGGACAGCGACGGGGACATGGCACCTACAGGGATGACACCCAGGTCAGGCATAGGGTCAGTCGCAGGTTGTACACCTGCCTCCCTCTGCCTTCAAAAATGGGGGGGTCAGAGGGCTGAGTTTGGAGTGTGTGTGTCCCTCCAGTGTCACCCCACCTCAAGGTGCTCTCCCATCCCCTCAGTGTCCCCCGCAAACCTCTGAGCAGCAGAAGGATCCACATCACCTCCGGCTGGTGACGACCACCTGTCGGAAGCAGATGGAGGCAGGGAAGCTGATGCGGAAGATGTGCTAGGGTCCTGCTGTAATCCAGGAGGAAGAGGTGCTGCTGGGCAGTCACCAGCTTGCGGTAGCCGTGAGAGGGGGAGACAGGATGGAGGCCATCAGCGCTCACTGCCGGCAGCGGCCCAGGCTCTGCAGGTACAGCCCTTGGTGTCTGCAGGGGGGAAGCAGGGACATTGTCACCGGCTGGGGACAAAGTGCCACCACCCCTCCTCCCTTGGCAATGGCGGGGACTCCCAGTTGAGGATGGTGGCCTTCTTGCAGGGCCGGGCGCTGGCAGTGGCGGGGGGAGAGGGGTGCAGAGGTGGCACCAGGCGGCCTCGCTGTCGCACACCGCCTGGAGGTGATGACAGGCAGACCCACGGCAAGCATCACCCCCACCCATCCTCGTCCACCCACCGCCATCCCAGCGGCCTCACCGTCACATCCTCGTCACCGCCAGTCGGATGCCAGTGGTGATGGTGGTGAGAAGCCTGGTGGTCCATGGCTGCTGTCTAGTGGCCCGGCCATGGGATACTGACTCTCTGTGAGGCGGTGGCTCCCATGGAGATGGGGGTTCCAGAACATGGCGGAGGGGAGAGAGGGGGGAGGTGTGGAAGGGGGGAAGAGAGGCCCTGGGCCGGGGGCTGCTCGGCCTGGGGCAGGCCCACGTGCGCCATGTCGAAGCCTGGCCTGGCTGCCGGCAGAGCCCACCGCCTTCTCACATCGGTCTTCACTGGCATAGGTGGGGAGGGCTCTCAGAGTCCTCCCCTGAGGTGATGCTGCCTCGGATTGGTCCCCTAGGCTGTCACTCTGGCCTGGTTTGGGGCCTGCCCTTCCCTGAGGTGATGTTTTCTCTCATTGGCTGCCTGGGATTTCTCCCTTCCTCCTCCCATCAAATAATGGGTCAGTTAGTTTATCAGTCACCCACATGCTGCTCTCCTGCCAGCTGTGGTTGGTGGAGCCAGCATGCCCCGCCCTCACATGATGCCCAGCTTTTTTGAATCCTGCACTGTCCTGCAGGACTCAAAGCCTGATTGGTTGCTTCCATATCAATCGGTGCCTAGCCCCACCTCCTCAAATGCGATTGACTGCCTGGGTCCACTGACTCCCCACAGACTACTGGCAGACGTTGCCGGCGACTAGCTCCGCCTTACGCTTTAGACCCTCAACATGGAACTGTGCGCCCTAAAACAGGCTATGGGTCATAAAAGACGGTTTGGACCTAAAAATGAGGATTTCGGCCCTAAACTGAGGCTCTGGGCACTGAAAAGGATGGGCGAGATGCTCCAAAGGACCCTTTGGACCCTGCAAAGGAGGGGACCCTCTCGGTTGCTCTGTGGCCCCAAGCAATGACGCTTTGGTCCCCAATATAGGGCTTTGGGCACGCCAGTGGAGCCTTAGAGCTGGAACAGAGAGGATGGGCGTTCAAAAGGAGGCTTTGGGCCCTCAAAATGGGGCTTTGGAAATGAAAAGGAGGCTTTGAACCCTGAAGTGAGCTTTTGTGCCCTCAAACGATGCTTCGGTCCCAAAACCGAAGGCTTTGCTCCCTAAAAATGGGTCTTTGGAGGCTCACAAGGAGGCTTTGGGCCCTCCAAATTGCGGACGGAATCCTGAAAAGGAGGCTTTGGTCCCGGAAGAGGAGGCTTTGGAAGCTGAAAAGGAGGGTTTGGGCCAAGAAATGAGGCTTTGGACTCTAGAAAGGCGGCTTTGGCCTCTCAAAGTGAGGCTCTGGATCTTCCAAAGTCAGACTTGGGGCCTTAAACATGACGCGCTGGGCCCTCACAATGAGGCTTGGAACCTTAAAAGGGGCTCTGGAACTTACAAATGAGGCTTTGGTAACCTAAAAATGAGGCTTTGGGCCCTAAAGATGAGGCTGTGGGCCCTCCAAGAGGGGTTTGGACCCTAAAAATGAGGCTTTGGACAGTGAAAATGGGGCTTTGGACTCTACAAAGGAGACTTTGCAAACTGAAACGGCGCCTTTGGAGCATCCAAATGAGGCTTTGATCCCTAAAAGTGAGGCTCTGGGCCCTAAAATGTGGGTTTGGGCCCTAAAATGTGGGTTTGGGCCCTAAAAATGAGCCTCTGGGCCCTTAAAATGAGCATTTGGACCATGAAATGAGGGGTTGGCTCCTAAAAATGAGGCTGTGGGCCCTGAAAAAGAGAATTTGGGCTCTGTAATCAGGTTTGGACCTGAAAACGGAGACTTTGGACGCAAGAAATGAGGGGTTTACCCTGCAAGTGGGGTTTTGAGCCCTTCCGGGAGGCTTTGGGCCTTCCAATTAAGGTGTGGATCCTCAAAAATGTCCTTCGGACCTGAAAAACGAAGCTCTGCGCCCTAAAACTGTGGAGCATAAAAATGAGGGGTTAGGCCCTAAAAATGCACACTCAGACCCTCCAAATGGGTCTCTGGAAACAAAAAATGAGTCTTTAGACCCTCCAAATGAGACCCGAGACCCTCCAAATGAGGCTTTGGACTCTCCAGATGAGGGTTGGGGCCCTAGAAATGAGGCTTGGGGCTCTAAAAATGGGCTTGGCAGCGTAAAAGGAGGGTTGGGACCTTAAAAAGGGGGATTTGGACCCTTGAAAGGAGGCTTCGGGACCCTAAAAATAAAGGCTGGATTGTAAAAATGATTCTTTGGACTCTGAAAATGAGGCATTGGGCCTCAAACCAGGTCTGGAGCTCAAAACTGGAGTTCGAAACAAGAAACAAGGTTGTGGACCCGAAGTGGAGCCTTTGGACTTCAAATGAGGCACAGGAGTTTCTAAAAACAGTCCAAAGGAGGGTTTGGACTCTCAAGATGCGGCTTGGACCCTCAAAATGCTGGCTGGATCCTAAAAATGATGCTTTGGATCTTGAAAATGAGGCTTTGCAAACTCCACTGAGCCTCTGGAGCAAAAATGAGGCTCTGGAGCCTAAAATGAGGCTTCAAACTCCAACTTGGGCTTAAAAATGACGCTCTGGCCTTAAACTGAGTCTTTGAACTGAAAAGCTTAACTGTAACTAGAAATGAGGCTTGAACCCTAACAATGAGGCTTGGACCTCAGAATGAAACTGGGGTCCTAAAAAAGGCTCTGGTACTAAAAGACAGGCTTGGACCTAAAAAGAGGATTAAAAACAGGGCTCTGGCCTCAAAATGGGCTTGGGCGCTCAAAATGAGCTTTGGACATGAAGAAAATGAGGCTTTGAGCCCTAAGAGAGTTGGACCTAAAATGAGGTTGGACACAAAAATGAGGCTTCAACCTAGAATCAAAGCTTTGGACCTAAAAAGGACTAAAACTGAGGCTTGAGCTCTAAAAGCGGGCTTTGGACTCTCAAAGATGATGCGGCTTGGACCCTCAAATGCCTGGCTGGATCCTAAAAATGACGCTTTGGACCCTGAAAATGAAGCTTTGCAACCTCCAACTGAGCCCTTGGACCCTAAAAATGAGGCTCTGGAGCCAAAATGAGGCTCTGGAAGCCCAAACTAAGACTTTGGAAAGGACAAATGAGGCTTAGGAGGCTCTCAAGTAGCTTTGGACCCTGAAAAGAGGCTTTCTGCCTGAAAAAGGAGGGTTTGGACCCTCGGCAGGAAACTGGGGGCCCTCAAAAAGGCTATGGGTACTAAAAGCCAAGTTGGGAGCCTAGAAAGGAGGATTTTGGCCCTGAAAAGGAGGCTCTGGGCACTAAAAAGGGTGGGCGAGATGCTCCAAAGGACCCTTTGGACCCTGCAAAGGAGGGGACCCTCTTGGTTGCTCTGTGGCCCCAAGCAATGACGCTTTGGTCCCCAATATAGGGCTTTGGGCACGCCAGTGGAGCCTTAGAGCTGGAACAGAGAGGATGGGCGTTCAAAAGGAGGCTTTGGGCCCTCAAAATGGGGCTTTGGAAATGAAAAGGAGGCTTTGAACCCTGAAGTGAGCTTTTGTGCCCTCAAACGATGCTTCGGTCCCAAAACCGAAGGCTTTGCTCCCTAAAAATGGGTCTTTGGAGGCTCACAAGGAGGCTTTGGGCCCTCCAAATTGCGGACGGAATCCTGAAAAGGAGGCTTTGGTCCCGGAAGAGGAGGCTTTGGAAGCTGAAAAGGAGGGTTTGGGCCAAGAAATGAGGCTTTGGACTCTAGAAAGGCGGCTTTGGCCTCTCAAAGTGAGGCTCTGGATCTTCCAAAGTCAGACTTGGGGCCTTAAACATGACGCGCTGGGCCCTCACAATGAGGCTTGGAACCTTAAAAGGGGCTCTGGAACTTACAAATGAGGCTTTGGTAACCTAAAAATGAGGCTTTGGGCCCTAAAGATGAGGCTGTGGGCCCTCCAAGAGGGGTTTGGACCCTAAAAATGAGGCTTTGGACAGTGAAAATGGGGCTTTGGACTCTACAAAGGAGACTTTGCAAACTGAAACGGCGCCTTTGGAGCATCCAAATGAGGCTTTGATCCCTAAAAGTGAGGCTCTGGGCCCTCAAAATGTGGGTTTGGGCCCTAAAAATGAGCCTCTGGGCCCTTAAAATGAGCATTTGGACCATGAAATGAGGGGTTGGCTCCTAAAAATGAGGCTGTGGGCCCTGAAAAAGAGAATTTGGGCTCTGTAATCAGGTTTGGACCTGAAAACGGAGACTTTGGACGCAAGAAATGAGGGGTTTACCCTGCAAGTGGGGTTTTGAGCCCTTCCGGGAGGCTTTGGGCCTTCCAATTAAGGTGTGGATCCTCAAAAATGTCCTTCGGACCTGAAAAACGAAGCTCTGCGCCCTAAAACTGTGGAGCATAAAAATGAGGGGTTAGGCCCTAAAAATGCACACTCAGACCCTCCAAATGGGTCTCTGGAAACAAAAAATGAGTCTTTAGACCCTCCAAATGAGACCCGAGACCCTCCAAATGAGGCTTTGGACTCTCCAGATGAGGGTTGGGGCCCTAGAAATGAGGCTTGGGGCTCTAAAAATGGGCTTGGCAGCGTAAAAGGAGGGTTGGGACCTTAAAAAGGGGGATTTGGACCCTTGAAAGGAGGCTTCGGGACCCTAAAAATAAAGGGCTGGATTGTAAAAATGATTCTTTGGACTCTGAAAATGAGGCATTGGGCCCTCAAAACCAGGTCTGGAGCCTCAAAACTGGAGTTTCGAAACAAGAAACAAGGTTGTGGACCCGGAAGTGGAGCCTTTGGACTTTCAAATGAGGCACAGGAGTTTCTAAAAACAGTCCAAAGGAGGGTTTGGACTCTCAAGATGCGGCTTGGACCCTCAAAATGCCTGGCTGGATCCTAAAAATGATGCTTTGGATCTTGAAAATGAGGCTTTGCAAACTCCAACTGAGCCTCTGGAGCATAAAAATGAGGCTCTGGAGCCTAAAATGAGGCTTCAAACTCCAACTTGGGGCCTTAAAAATGACGCTCTGGGCCCTTAAACTGAGTCTTTGAACCTGAAAAGCTTCAACCTTGTAACTTAGAAATGAGGCTTTGAACCCTAACAATGAGGGCTTGGACCCTCAGAATGAAACTGGGGGTCCTAAAAAAAGGCTCTGGGTACTAAAAGACAGGCTTGGACCCTAAAAAGGAGGATTTTGGCCCTAAAAACAGGGCTCTGGGCCCTCAAAATGGGGCTTTGGGCGCTCAAAATGAGCCTTTGGACATGAAGAAAATGAGGCTTTGAGCCCTAAGTGAGGAGTTTGGACCCTAAAATGAGGCTTTGGACCACAAAAATGAGGCTTTCAACCCTAGAATCAAAGCTTTGGACCCTAAAAAGGAGGCTTTGGGACCTAAAACTGAGGCTTGAGCTCTAAAAGCGGGCTTTGGACCCTCCAAAGGAGGGTTTGGACTCTCAAGATGCGGCTTGGACCCTCGGAATGCCTGGCTGGATCCTAAAAATGACGCTTTGGACCCTGAAAATGAAGCTTTGCAACCTCCAACTGAGCCCTTGGACCCTAAAAATGAGGCTCTGGAGCCGAAAATGAGGCTCTGGAAGCCCAAACTAAGACTTTGGAAAGGACAAATGAGGCTTAGGAGGCTCTCAATGTAGCTTTGGACCCTGAAAAGAGGCTTTCTGCCTGAAAAAGGAGGGTTTGGACCCTCGGCAGGAAACTGGGGGCCCTCAAAAAGGCTATGGGTACTAAAAGCCAAGTTGGGAGCCTAGAAAGGAGGATTTTGGCCCTGAAAAGGAGGCTCTGGGCACTAAAAAGGGTGGGCGAGATGCTCCAAAGGACCCTTTGGACCCTGCAAAGGAGGGGACCCTCTTGGTTGCTCTGTGGCCCCAAGCAATGACGCTTTGGTCCCCAATATAGGGCTTTGGGCACGCCAGTGGAGCCTTAGAGCTGGAACAGAGAGGATGGGCGTTCAAAAGGAGGCTTTGGGCCCTCAAAATGGGGCTTTGGAAATGAAAAGGAGGCTTTGAACCCTGAAGTGAGCTTTTGTGCCCTCAAACGATGCTTCGGTCCCAAAACCGAAGGCTTTGCTCCCTAAAAATGGGTCTTTGGAGGCTCACAAGGAGGCTTTGGGCCCTCCAAATTGCGGACGGAATCCTGAAAAGGAGGCTTTGGTCCCGGAAGAGGAGGCTTTGGAAGCTGAAAAGGAGGGTTTGGGCCAAGAAATGAGGCTTTGGACTCTAGAAAGGCGGCTTTGGCCTCTCAAAGTGAGGCTCTGGATCTTCCAAAGTCAGACTTGGGGCCTTAAACATGACGCGCTGGGCCCTCACAATGAGGCTTGGAACCTTAAAAGGGGCTCTGGAACTTACAAATGAGGCTTTGGTAACCTAAAAATGAGGCTTTGGGCCCTAAAGATGAGGATGTGGGCCCTCCAAGAGGGGTTTGGACCCTAAAAATGAGGCTTTGGACAGTGAAAATGGGGCTTTGGACTCTACAAAGGAGACTTTGCAAACTGAAACGGCGCCTTTGGAGCATCCAAATGAGGCTTTGATCCCTAAAAGTGAGGCTCTGGCCCTAAAAGTGGGTTTGGGCCCTAAAATGTGGGTTTGGGCCCTAAAAATGAGCCTCTGGGCCCTTAAAATGAGCATTTGGACCATGAAATGAGGGGTTGGCTCCTAAAAATGAGGCTGTGGGCCCTGAAAAAGAGAATTTGGGCTCTGTAATCAGGTTTGGACCTGAAAACGGAGACTTTGGACGCAAGAAATGAGGGGTTTACCCTGCAAGTGGGGTTTTGAGCCCTTCCGGGAGGCTTTGGGCCTTCCAATTAAGGTGTGGATCCTCAAAAATGTCCTTCGGACCTGAAAAACGAAGCTCTGCGCCCTAAAACTGTGGAGCATAAAAATGAGGGGTTAGGCCCTAAAAATGCACACTCAGACCCTCCAAATGGGTCTCTGGAAACAAAAAATGAGTCTTTAGACCCTCCAAATGAGACCCGAGACCCTCCAAATGAGGCTTTGGACTCTCCAGATGAGGGTTGGGGCCCTAGAAATGAGGCTTGGGGCTCTAAAAATGGGCTTGGCAGCGTAAAAGGAGGGTTGGGACCTTAAAAAGGGGGATTTGGACCCTTGAAAGGAGGCTTCGGGACCCTAAAAATAAAGGGCTGGATTGTAAAAATGATTCTTTGGACTCTGAAAATGAGGCATTGGGCCCTCAAAACCAGGTCTGGAGCCTCAAAACTGGAGTTTCGAAACAAGAAACAAGGTTGTGGACCCGGAAGTGGAGCCTTTGGACTTTCAAATGAGGCACAGGAGTTTCTAAAAACAGTCCAAAGGAGGGTTTGGACTCTCAAGATGCGGCTTGGACCCTCAAAATGCCTGGCTGGATCCTAAAAATGATGCTTTGGATCTTGAAAATGAGGCTTTGCAAACTCCAACTGAGCCTCTGGAGCATAAAAATGAGGCTCTGGAGCCTAAAATGAGGCTTCAAACTCCAACTTGGGGCCTTAAAAATGACGCTCTGGGCCCTTAAACTGAGTCTTTGAACCTGAAAAGCTTCAACCTTGTAACTTAGAAATGAGGCTTTGAACCCTAACAATGAGGGCTTGGACCCTCAGAATGAAACTGGGGGTCCTAAAAAAAGGCTCTGGGTACTAAAAGACAGGCTTGGACCCTAAAAAGGAGGATTTTGGCCCTAAAAACAGGGCTCTGGGCCCTCAAAATGGGGCTTTGGGCGCTCAAAATGAGCCTTTGGACATGAAGAAAATGAGGCTTTGAGCCCTAAGTGAGGAGTTTGGACCCTAAAATGAGGCTTTGGACCACAAAAATGAGGCTTTCAACCCTAGAATCAAAGCTTTGGACCCTAAAAAGGAGGCTTTGGGACCTAAAACTGAGGCTTGAGCTCTAAAAGCGGGCTTTGGACCCTCCAAAGGAGGGTTTGGACTCTCAAGATGCGGCTTGGACCCTCGGAATGCCTGGCTGGATCCTAAAAACGACGCTTTGGACCCTGAAAATGAAGCTTTGCAACCTCCAACTGAGCCCTTGGACCCTAAAAATGAGGCTCTGGAGCCAAAAATGAGGCTCTGGAAGCCCAAACTAAGACTTTGGAAAGGACAAATGAGGCTTAGGAGGCTCTCAATGTAGCTTTGGACCCTGAAAAGAGGCTTTCTGCCTGAAAAAGGAGGGTTTGGACCCTCGGCAGGAAACTGGGGGCCCTCAAAAAGGCTATGGGTACTAAAAGCCAAGTTGGGAGCCTAGAAAGGAGGATTTTGGCCCTGAAAAGGAGGCTCTGGGCACTAAAAAGGGTGGGCGAGATGCTCCAAAGGACCCTTTGGACCCTGCAAAGGAGGGGACCCTCTTGGTTGCTCTGTGGCCCCAAGCAATGACGCTTTGGTCCCCAATATAGGGCTTTGGGCACGCCAGTGGAGCCTTAGAGCTGGAACAGAGAGGATGGGCGTTCAAAAGGAGGCTTTGGGCCCTCAAAATGGGGCTTTGGAAATGAAAAGGAGGCTTTGAACCCTGAAGTGAGCTTTTGTGCCCTCAAACGATGCTTCGGTCCCAAAACCGAAGGCTTTGCTCCCTAAAAATGGGTCTTTGGAGGCTCACAAGGAGGCTTTGGGCCCTCCAAATTGCGGACGGAATCCTGAAAAGGAGGCTTTGGTCCCGGAAGAGGAGGCTTTGGAAGCTGAAAAGGAGGGTTTGGGCCAAGAAATGAGGCTTTGGACTCTAGAAAGGCGGCTTTGGCCTCTCAAAGTGAGGCTCTGGATCTTCCAAAGTCAGACTTGGGGCCTTAAACATGACGCGCTGGGCCCTCACAATGAGGCTTGGAACCTTAAAAGGGGCTCTGGAACTTACAAATGAGGCTTTGGTAACCTAAAAATGAGGCTTTGGGCCCTAAAGATGAGGATGTGGGCCCTCCAAGAGGGGTTTGGACCCTAAAAATGAGGCTTTGGACAGTGAAAATGGGGCTTTGGACTCTACAAAGGAGACTTTGCAAACTGAAACGGCGCCTTTGGAGCATCCAAATGAGGCTTTGATCCCTAAAAGTGAGGCTCTGGGCCCTAAAATGTGGGTTTGGGCCCTAAAATGTGGGTTTGGGCCCTAAAAATGAGCCTCTGGGCCCTTAAAATGAGCATTTGGACCATGAAATGAGGGGTTGGCTCCTAAAAATGAGGCTGTGGGCCCTGAAAAAGAGAATTTGGGCTCTGTAATCAGGTTTGGACCTGAAAACGGAGACTTTGGACGCAAGAAATGAGGGGTTTACCCTGCAAGTGGGGTTTTGAGCCCTTCCGGGAGGCTTTGGGCCTTCCAATTAAGGTGTGGATCCTCAAAAATGTCCTTCGGACCTGAAAAACGAAGCTCTGCGCCCTAAAACTGTGGAGCATAAAAATGAGGGGTTAGGCCCTAAAAATGCACACTCAGACCCTCCAAATGGGTCTCTGGAAACAAAAAATGAGTCTTTAGACCCTCCAAATGAGACCTGAGACCCTCCAAATGAGGCTTTGAGCCCTAAGTGAGGAGTTTGTACCCTAAAATGAGGGTTTGTACCACAAAAACTAAGCCAAAACTAAGACTTTGGGAAGGAAAACTGAGGGTTTGGTGGAGGCCGATGGGGTGTGGGGCCAAGTGGGCCCCATCCAGCCGCAGGCTGTACACCTGCTCCCCTCTGCGTTTAACAATGGGGGGACAGGGGCTGAATTTGAGGGTGTGTGTCTCCCATTCTCCCTCCAAACCTGTGAGCAGCAGAAGTGTCCACGTCGCCTCCGTGCCGGTGACGACCATCTGTTCTGGGGAGGGCTGAGGGGTCGCAGTAGCTCCGTGCCGGTACGACTCCTCTAACGCTGCCTCACGGCCCAGTGGAACAGCCCCGCCTTTACTTCATCAACTTCTGGCGCATCCTCCAGCGCCGCCTCCATCACTGCTGCTCCTACCCCCGCCATGCCCGCCGGCAGAGCTGCGGCCCCTCGACGTCGTGGCCGCAGCGGAGGAAGAGGCAACGGCAGGAGGTGCTGAGGCCGCTGACCCAGTGGGGGACCTGGGAGAGAGGGGCAGAGGGTGAGGGGTGCCTGGGTGCCCTCCCCGGCCCCGGCAGGGTCCCCGTGGGGTCTCCGGTGTCCCCAGCCTCACCGCGACGAGAGGCGGATGAAGGTGACGCTGCCACGGGGCCAGCCCAGCAGGCAGCCACGACCCGCAGCCGCAGCCAGCAGGGTCCGTCCGCATCAGCACCTGCGAGTGCTTGAGCCGCACCAGATGACGGGGACAGAAGGACAGAGGTTGGGACAGGATGAGGACAGGGCCCAGTGGCACAGGGCACTGTGGGGCAGGGCACCGTGGGGTGACCATGGGACAGGATGGGCACAGGGCCACTGTGGGACAGGGAGGGCACAAGACACCTGCAGGGACAGAGACAGGATGGGACCTGGTGGGGACAGGACCTGTGGGACAGCGACGGGACATGGCACCTACAGGATGACACCAGGTCAGGCATAGGGTCAGTCGCAGGTTGTACACCTGCCTCCTCTGCCTTCAAAAATGGGGGGTCAGAGGCTGAGTTTGGAGTGTGTGTGTCCCTCCAGTGCACCCCACCTCAAGGTGCTCTCCCATCCCTCAGTGTCCCGCAAACCTCTGAGCAGCAGAAGGATCCACATCACCTCGGGCTGGTGACGACACCTGTCGGAAGCAGATGGAGGCAGGGAGCTGATGCGGAAGATGTGCTAGGGTCCTGCTGTAATCCAGGAAAGAGTGCTGCTGGCAGTCACCAGCTTGCGGTAGCCGTGAGAGGGGAGACAGGATGGAGGCCATCAGCGCTCACTGCGCAGCGGCCAGGCTCTGCAGTACAGCCCTTGGTGTCTGCAGGGGGAAGCAGGACATTGTCACCGGCTGGGGACAAAGTGCACCACCCCTCCTCCTTGGCAATGGCGGGACTCCAGTTGAGGATGGTGGCCTTCTTGCAGGGCGGCGCTGGCAGTGGCGGGGGGAGAGGGTGCAGAGGTGGCACCAGGCGGCCTCGCTGTCGCACACGCCTGGAGGTGATGACAGGCAGACCCACGGCAAGCATCACCCCCACCCATCCTCGTCCACCCACCGCCATCCAGCGGCCTCACCGTCACATCTCGTCACGCCAGTCGGATGCCAGTGGTGATGTGGTGAGAAGCCTGGTGGTCCATGGCTGCTGTCTAGTGGCCGGCCATGGGATACTGACTCTCTGTGAGGCGTGGCTCCATGGAGATGGGGTTCCAGAACATGGCGGAGGGGAGAGAGGGGGAGGTGTGGAAGGGGGAAGAGAGGCCTGGGCCGGGGGCTGCTCGGCCTGGGCAGGCCACGGCGCCATGTCGAAGCCTGGCCTGGCTGCCGGCAGAGCCACCGCTTCTCACATCGGTCTTCACTGGCATAGGTGGAGGCTCTCAGAGTCCTCCCTGAGTGATGCTGCTCGATTGGTCCCCTAGGCTGTCACTCTGGCCTGGTTTGGGCCTGCCTTCCTGAGGTGATGTTTCTCTCATTGGCTGCCTGGATTTCTCCTTCCTCTCCATCAAAAATGGGTCATTGTTATCAGTCACCCACATGCTGCTCTCCTGCCAGCTGTGGCTTGGACCAGCATGCCGCCCTAAATGAGCCAGCTTTGAACCTCCACTGACCTGAGGACTAAATGAGGTTGCCATATCTCTGGAGCCCAACTAAATGGAGGACTGCCTGGGGCTCTCAAGACTTGGACCTGAGAGGCTCTGCCTGAGGCTTTGGACCCTCGCAGGAACTGGGGCCCTAAAAAGGCTATGGGTATAAAAGAAGTTGGAGCCTAGAAAGGAGGATTTTGGCCCTGAAAAGGAGGCTCTGGGCACTAAAAAGGTGGGCGAGATGCTCCAAAGGACCCTTTGGACCCTGCAAAGGAGGGGACCCTCTTGGTTGCTCTGTGGCCCCAAGCAATGACGCTTTGGTCCCCAATATAGGGCTTTGGGCACGCCAGTGGAGCCTTAGAGCTGGAACAGAGAGGATGGGCGTTCAAAAGGAGGCTTTGGGCCCTCAAAATGGGGCTTTGGAAATGAAAAGGAGGCTTTGAACCCTGAAGTGAGCTTTTGTGCCCTCAAACGATGCTTCGGTCCCAAAACCGAAGGCTTTGCTCCCTAAAAATGGGTCTTTGGAGGCTCACAAGGAGGCTTTGGGCCCTCCAAATTGCGGACGGAATCCTGAAAAGGAGGCTTTGGTCCCGGAAGAGGAGGCTTTGGAAGCTGAAAAGGAGGGTTTGGGCCAAGAAATGAGGCTTTGGACTCTAGAAAGGCGGCTTTGGCCTCTCAAAGTGAGGCTCTGGATCTTCCAAAGTCAGACTTGGGGCCTTAAACATGACGCGCTGGGCCCTCACAATGAGGCTTGGAACCTTAAAAGGGGCTCTGGAACTTACAAATGAGGCTTTGGTAACCTAAAAATGAGGCTTTGGGCCCTAAAGATGAGGATGTGGGCCCTCCAAGAGGGGTTTGGACCCTAAAAATGAGGCTTTGGACAGTGAAAATGGGGCTTTGGACTCTACAAAGGAGACTTTGCAAACTGAAACGGCGCCTTTGGAGCATCCAAATGAGGCTTTGATCCCTAAAAGTGAGGCTCTGGGCCCTAAAATGTGGGTTTGGGCCCTAAAATGTGGGTTTGGGCCCTAAAAATGAGCCTCTGGGCCCTTAAAATGAGCATTTGGACCATGAAATGAGGGGTTGGCTCCTAAAAATGAGGCTGTGGGCCCTGAAAAAGAGAATTTGGGCTCTGTAATCAGGTTTGGACCTGAAAACGGAGACTTTGGACGCAAGAAATGAGGGGTTTACCCTGCAAGTGGGGTTTTGAGCCCTTCCGGGAGGCTTTGGGCCTTCCAATTAAGGTGTGGATCCTCAAAAATGTCCTTCGGACCTGAAAAACGAAGCTCTGCGCCCTAAAACTGTGGAGCATAAAAATGAGGGGTTAGGCCCTAAAAATGCACACTCAGACCCTCCAAATGGGTCTCTGGAAACAAAAAATGAGTCTTTAGACCCTCCAAATGAGACCCGAGACCCTCCAAATGAGGCTTTGGACTCTCCAGATGAGGGTTGGGGCCCTAGAAATGAGGCTTGGGGCTCTAAAAATGGGCTTGGCAGCGTAAAAGGAGGGTTGGGACCTTAAAAAGGGGGATTTGGACCCTTGAAAGGAGGCTTCGGGACCCTAAAAATAAAGGGCTGGATTGTAAAAATGATTCTTTGGACTCTGAAAATGAGGCATTGGGCCCTCAAAACCAGGTCTGGAGCCTCAAAACTGGAGTTTCGAAACAAGAAACAAGGTTGTGGACCCGGAAGTGGAGCCTTTGGACTTTCAAATGAGGCACAGGAGTTTCTAAAAACAGTCCAAAGGAGGGTTTGGACTCTCAAGATGCGGCTTGGACCCTCAAAATGCCTGGCTGGATCCTAAAAATGACGCTTTGGACCCTGAAAATGAAGCTTTGCAACCTCCAACTGAGCCCTTGGACCCTAAAAATGAGGCTCTGGAGCCGAAAATGAGGCTCTGGAAGCCCAAACTAAGACTTTGGAAAGGACAAATGAGGCTTAGGAGGCTCTCAATGTAGCTTTGGACCCTGAAAAGAGGCTTTCTGCCTGAAAAAGGAGGGTTTGGACCCTCGGCAGGAAACTGGGGGCCCTCAAAAAGGCTATGGGTACTAAAAGCCAAGTTGGGAGCCTAGAAAGGAGGATTTTGGCCCTGAAAAGGAGGCTCTGGGCACTAAAAAGGGTGGGCGAGATGCTCCAAAGGACCCTTTGGACCCTGCAAAGGAGGGGACCCTCTTGGTTGCTCTGTGGCCCCAAGCAATGACGCTTTGGTCCCCAATATAGGGCTTTGGGCACGCCAGTGGAGCCTTAGAGCTGGAACAGAGAGGATGGGCGTTCAAAAGGAGGCTTTGGGCCCTCAAAATGGGGCTTTGGAAATGAAAAGGAGGCTTTGAACCCTGAAGTGAGCTTTTGTGCCCTCAAACGATGCTTCGGTCCCAAAACCGAAGGCTTTGCTCCCTAAAAATGGGTCTTTGGAGGCTCACAAGGAGGCTTTGGGCCCTCCAAATTGCGGACGGAATCCTGAAAAGGAGGCTTTGGTCCCGGAAGAGGAGGCTTTGGAAGCTGAAAAGGAGGGTTTGGGCCAAGAAATGAGGCTTTGGACTCTAGAAAGGCGGCTTTGGCCTCTCAAAGTGAGGCTCTGGATCTTCCAAAGTCAGACTTGGGGCCTTAAACATGACGCGCTGGGCCCTCACAATGAGGCTTGGAACCTTAAAAGGGGCTCTGGAACTTACAAATGAGGCTTTGGTAACCTAAAAATGAGGCTTTGGGCCCTAAAGATGAGGCTGTGGGCCCTCCAAGAGGGGTTTGGACCCTAAAAATGAGGCTTTGGACAGTGAAAATGGGGCTTTGGACTCTACAAAGGAGACTTTGCAAACTGAAACGGCGCCTTTGGAGCATCCAAATGAGGCTTTGATCCCTAAAAGTGAGGCTTGCCTAAAGTGGGTTGGCCCTAAAATGTGGGTTTGGGCCCTAAAAATGAGCCTCTGGGCCCTTAAAATGAGCATTTGGACCATGAAATGAGGGGTTGGCTCCTAAAAATGAGGCTGTGGGCCCTGAAAAAGAGAATTTGGGCTCTGTAATCAGGTTTGGACCTGAAAACGGAGACTTTGGACGCAAGAAATGAGGGGTTTACCCTGCAAGTGGGGTTTTGAGCCCTTCCGGGAGGCTTTGGGCCTTCCAATTAAGGTGTGGATCCTCAAAAATGTCCTTCGGACCTGAAAAACGAAGCTCTGCGCCCTAAAACTGTGGAGCATAAAAATGAGGGGTTAGGCCCTAAAAATGCACACTCAGACCCTCCAAATGGGTCTCTGGAAACAAAAAATGAGTCTTTAGACCCTCCAAATGAGACCGAGACCCTCCAAATGAGGCTTTGGACTCTCCAGATGAGGGTTGGGGCCCTAGAAATGAGGCTTGGGGCTCTAAAAATGGGCTTGGCAGCGTAAAAGGAGGGTTGGGACCTTAAAAAGGGGATTTGGACCCTTGAAAGGAGGCTTCGGGACCCTAAAAATAAAGGGCTGGATTGTAAAAATGATTCTTTGGACTCTGAAAATGAGGCATTGGGCCCTCAAAACCAGGTCTGGAGCCTCAAAACTGGAGTTTCGAAACAAGAAACAAGGTTGTGGACCCGGAAGTGGAGCCTTTGGACTTTCAAATGAGGCACAGGAGTTTCTAAAAACAGTCCAAAGGAGGGTTTGGACTCTCAAGATGCGGCTTGGACCCTCAAAATGCCTGGCTGGATCCTAAAAATGATGCTTTGGATCTTGAAAATGAGGCTTTGCAAACTCCAACTGAGCCTCTGGAGCATAAAAATGAGGCTCTGGAGCCTAAAATGAGGCTTCAAACTCCAACTTGGGGCCTTAAAAATGACGCTCTGGGCCCTTAAACTGAGTCTTTGAACCTGAAAAGCTTCAACCTTGTAACTTAGAAATGAGGCTTTGAACCCTAACAATGAGGGCTTGGACCCTCAGAATGAAACTGGGGGTCCTAAAAAAAGGCTCTGGGTACTAAAAGACAGGCTTGGACCCTAAAAAGGAGGATTTTGGCCCTAAAAACAGGGCTCTGGGCCCTCAAAATGGGGCTTTGGGCGCTCAAAATGAGCTTTGGACATGAAGAAAATGAGGCTTTGAGCCCTAAGTGAGGAGTTTGGACCCTAAAATGAGGTTTGGACCACAAAAATGAGGCTTTCAACCCTAGAATCAAAGCTTTGGACCCTAAAAGGAGGCTTTGGGACCTAAAACTGAGGCTTGAGCTCTAAAAGCGGGCTTTGGACCCTCCAAAGGAGGGTTTGGACTCTCAAGATGCGGCTTGGACCCTCGGAATGCCTGGCTGGATCCTAAAAATGACGCTTTGGACCCTGAAAATGAAGCTTTGCAACCTCCAACTGAGCCCTTGGACCCTAAAAATGAGGCTCTGGAGCCAAAATGAGGCTCTGGAAGCCCAAACTAAGACTTTGGAAAGGACAAATGAGGCTTAGGAGGCTCTCAATGTAGCTTTGGACCCTGAAAAGAGGCTTTCTGCCTGAAAAAGGAGGGTTTGGACCCTCGGCAGGAAACTGGGGGCCCTCAAAAAGGCTATGGGTACTAAAAGCCAAGTTGGGAGCCTAGAAAGGAGGATTTTGGCCCTGAAAAGGAGGCTCTGGGCACTAAAAAGGGTGGGCGAGATGCTCCAAAGGACCCTTTGGACCCTGCAAAGGAGGGGACCCTCTTGGTTGCTCTGTGGCCCCAAGCAATGACGCTTTGGTCCCCAATATAGGGCTTTGGGCACGCCAGTGGAGCCTTAGAGCTGGAACAGAGAGGATGGGCGTTCAAAAGGAGGCTTTGGGCCCTCAAAATGGGGCTTTGGAAATGAAAAGGAGGCTTTGAACCCTGAAGTGAGCTTTTGTGCCCTCAAACGATGCTTCGGTCCCAAAACCGAAGGCTTTGCTCCCTAAAAATGGGTCTTTGGAGGCTCACAAGGAGGCTTTGGGCCCTCCAAATTGCGGACGGAATCCTGAAAAGGAGGCTTTGGTCCCGGAAGAGGAGGCTTTGGAAGCTGAAAAGGAGGGTTTGGGCCAAGAAATGAGGCTTTGGACTCTAGAAAGGCGGCTTTGGCCTCTCAAAGTGAGGCTCTGGATCTTCCAAAGTCAGACTTGGGGCCTTAAACATGACGCGCTGGGCCCTCACAATGAGGCTTGGAACCTTAAAAGGGGCTCTGGAACTTACAAATGAGGCTTTGGTAACCTAAAAATGAGGCTTTGGGCCCTAAAGATGAGGATGTGGGCCCTCCAAGAGGGGTTTGGACCCTAAAAATGAGGCTTTGGACAGTGAAAATGGGGCTTTGGACTCTACAAAGGAGACTTTGCAAACTGAAACGGCGCCTTTGGAGCATCCAAATGAGGCTTTGATCCCTAAAAGTGAGGCTCTGGGCCCTAAAATGTGGGTTTGGGCCCTAAATGGGTTTGGGCCCTAAAAATGAGCCTCTGGGCCCTTAAAATGAGCATTTGGACCATGAAATGAGGGGTTGGCTCCTAAAAATGAGGCTGTGGGCCCTGAAAAAGAGAATTTGGGCTCTGTAATCAGGTTTGGACCTGAAAACGGAGACTTTGGACGCAAGAAATGAGGGGTTTACCCTGCAAGTGGGGTTTTGAGCCCTTCCGGGAGGCTTTGGGCCTTCCAATTAAGGTGTGGATCCTCAAAAATGTCCTTCGGACCTGAAAAACGAAGCTCTGCGCCCTAAAACTGTGGAGCATAAAAATGAGGGGTTAGGCCCTAAAAATGCACACTCAGACCCTCCAAATGGGTCTCTGGAAACAAAAAATGAGTCTTTAGACCCTCCAAATGAGACCTGAGACCCTCCAAATGAGGCTTTGGACTCTCCAGATGAGGGTTGGGGCCCTAGAAATGAGGCTTGGGGCTCTAAAAATGGGCTTGGCAGCGTAAAAGGAGGGTTGGGACCTTAAAAAGGGGATTTGGACCCTTGAAAGGAGGCTTCGGGACCCTAAAAATAAAGGGCTGGATTGTAAAAATGATTCTTTGGACTCTGAAAATGAGGCATTGGGCCCTCAAAACCAGGTCTGGAGCCTCAAAACTGGAGTTTCGAAACAAGAAACAAGGTTGTGGACCCGGAAGTGGAGCCTTTGGACTTTCAAATGAGGCACAGGAGTTTCTAAAAACAGTCCAAAGGAGGGTTTGGACTCTCAAGATGCGGCTTGGACCCTCAAATGCCTGGCTGGATCCTAAAAAAAAAAAAAAAAAAAAAAAAAAAAAAAAAAAAAAAAAAAAAAAAAAAAAAAAAAAAAAAAAAAAAAAAAAAAAAAAAAAAAAAAAAAAAAAAAAAAAAAAAAAAAAAAAAAAAAAAAAAAAAAAAAAAAAAAAAAAAAAAAAAAAAAAAAAAAAAAAAAAAAAAAAAAAAAAAAAAATGCTGGATCCTAAAAATGACGCTTTGGACCCTGAAAATGAAGCTTTGCAACCTCCAACTGAGCCCTTGGACCCTAAAAATGAGGCTCTGGAGCCAAAAATGAGGCTCTGGAAGCCCAAACTAAGACTTTGGAAAGGACAAATGAGGCTTAGGAGCTCTCAATGTAGCTTTGGACCCTGAAAAGAGGCTTTCTGCCTGAAAAAGGAGGGTTTGGACCCTCGGCAGGAACTGGGGCCCTCAAAAAGGCTATGGGTACTAAAAGCCAAGTTGGGAGCCTAGAAAGGAGGATTTTGGCCCTGAAAAGGAGGCTCTGGGCACTAAAAAGGGTGGGCGAGATGCTCCAAAGGACCCTTTGGACCCTGCAAAGGAGGGGACCCTCTTGGTTGCTCTGTGGCCCCAAGCAATGACGCTTTGGTCCCCAATATAGGGCTTTGGGCACGCCAGTGGAGCCTTAGAGCTGGAACAGAGAGGATGGGCGTTCAAAAGGAGGCTTTGGGCCCTCAAAATGGGGCTTTGGAAATGAAAAGGAGGCTTTGAACCCTGAAGTGAGCTTTTGTGCCCTCAAACGATGCTTCGGTCCCAAAACCGAAGGCTTTGCTCCCTAAAAATGGGTCTTTGGAGGCTCACAAGGAGGCTTTGGGCCCTCCAAATTGCGGACGGAATCCTGAAAAGGAGGCTTTGGTCCCGGAAGAGGAGGCTTTGGAAGCTGAAAAGGAGGGTTTGGGCCAAGAAATGAGGCTTTGGACTCTAGAAAGGCGGCTTTGGCCTCTCAAAGTGAGGCTCTGGATCTTCCAAAGTCAGACTTGGGGCCTTAAACATGACGCGCTGGGCCCTCACAATGAGGCTTGGAACCTTAAAAGGGGCTCTGGAACTTACAAATGAGGCTTTGGTAACCTAAAAATGAGGCTTTGGGCCCTGAAGATGAGGCTGTGGGCCCTCCAAGAGGGGTTTGGACCCTAAAAATGAGGCTTTGGACAGTGAAAATGGGGCTTTGGACTCTACAAAGGAGACTTTGCAAACTGAAACGGCGCCTTTGGAGCATCCAAATGAGGCTTTGATCCCTAAAAGTGAGGCTCTGGGCCCTAAAACTGTGGGTTTGGGCCCTAAAAATGAGCCTCTGGGCCCTTAAAATGAGCATTTGGACCATGAAATGAGGGGTTGGCTCCTAAAAATGAGGCTGTGGGCCCTGAAAAAGAGAATTTGGGCTCTGTAATCAGGTTTGGACCTGAAAACGGAGACTTTGGACGCAAGAAATGAGGGGTTTACCCTGCAAGTGGGGTTTTGAGCCCTTCCGGGAGGCTTTGGGCCTTCCAATTAAGGTGTGGATCCTCAAAAATGTCCTTCGGACCTGAAAAACGAAGCTCTGCGCCCTAAAACTGTGGAGCATAAAAATGAGGGGTTAGGCCCTAAAAATGCACACTCAGACCCTCCAAATGGGTCTCTGGAAACAAAAAATGAGTCTTTAGACCCTCCAAATGAGACCTGAGACCCTCCAAATGAGGCTTTGGACTCTCCAGATGAGGGTTGGGGCCCTAGAAATGAGGCTTGGGGCTCTAAAAATGGGCTTGGCAGCGTAAAAGGAGGGTTGGGACCTTAAAAAGGGGATTTGGACCCTTGAAAGGAGGCTTCGGGACCCTAAAAATAAAGGGCTGGATTGTAAAAATGATTCTTTGGACTCTGAAAATGAGGCATTGGGCCCTCAAAACCAGGTCTGGAGCCTCAAAACTGGAGTTTCGAAACAAGAAACAAGGTTGTGGACCCGGAAGTGGAGCCTTTGGACTTTCAAATGAGGCACAGGAGTTTCTAAAAACAGTCCAAAGGAGGGTTTGGACTCTCAAGATGCGGCTTGGACCCTCAAAATGCCTGGCTGGATCCTAAAAATGATGCTTTGGATCTTGAAAATGAGGCTTTGCAAACTCCAACTGAGCCTCTGGAGCATAAAAATGAGGCTCTGGAGCCTAAAATGAGGCTTCAAACTCCAACTTGGGGCCTTAAAAATGACGCTCTGGGCCCTTAAACTGAGTCTTTGAACCTGAAAAGCTTCAACCTTGTAACTTAGAAATGAGGCTTTGAACCCTAACAATGAGGGCTTGGACCCTCAGAATGAAACTGGGGGTCCTAAAAAAAGGCTCTGGGTACTAAAAGACAGGCTTGGACCCTAAAAAGGAGGATTTTGGCCCTAAAAACAGGGCTCTGGGCCCTCAAAATGGGGCTTTGGGCGCTCAAAATGAGGCTTTGGACATGAAGAAAATGAGGCTTTGAGCCCTAAGTGAGGAGTTTGGACCCTAAAATGAGGCTTTGGACCACAAAAATGAGGCTTTCAACCCTAGAATCAAAGCTTTGGACCCTAAAAAGGAGGCTTTGGGACCTAAAACTGAGGCTTGAGCTCTAAAAGCGGGCTTTGGACCCTCCAAAGGAGGGTTTGGACTCTCAAGATGCGGCTTGGACCCTCGGAATGCCTGGCTGGATCCTAAAAACGACGCTTTGGACCCTGAAAATGAAGCTTTGCAACCTCCAACTGAGCCCTTGGACCCTAAAAATGAGGCTCTGGAGCCAAAATGAGGCTTTGGAAGCCCAAACTAAGACTTTGGAAAGGACAAATGAGGCTTAGGAGGCTCTCAATGTAGCTTTGGACCCTGAAAAGAGGCTTTCTGCCTGAAAAAGGAGGGTTTGGACCCTCGGCAGGAAACTGGGGGCCCTCAAAAAGGCTATGGGTACTAAAAGCCAAGTTGGGAGCCTAGAAAGGAGGATTTTGGCCCTGAAAAGGAGGCTCTGGGCACTAAAAAGGGTGGGCGAGATGCTCCAAAGGACCCTTTGGACCCTGCAAAGGAGGGGACCCTCTTGGTTGCTCTGTGGCCCCAAGCAATGACGCTTTGGTCCCCAATATAGGGCTTTGGGCACGCCAGTGGAGCCTTAGAGCTGGAACAGAGAGGATGGGCGTTCAAAAGGAGGCTTTGGGCCCTCAAAATGGGGCTTTGGAAATGAAAAGGAGGCTTTGAACCCTGAAGTGAGCTTTTGTGCCCTCAAACGATGCTTCGGTCCCAAAACCGAAGGCTTTGCTCCCTAAAAATGGGTCTTTGGAGGCTCACAAGGAGGCTTTGGGCCCTCCAAATTGCGGACGGAATCCTGAAAAGGAGGCTTTGGTCCCGGAAGAGGAGGCTTTGGAAGCTGAAAAGGAGGGTTTGGGCCAAGAAATGAGGCTTTGGACTCTAGAAAGGCGGCTTTGGCCTCTCAAAGTGAGGCTCTGGATCTTCCAAAGTCAGACTTGGGGCCTTAAACATGACGCGCTGGGCCCTCACAATGAGGCTTGGAACCTTAAAAGGGGCTCTGGAACTTACAAATGAGGCTTTGGTAACCTAAAAATGAGGCTTTGGGCCCTGAAGATGAGGATGTGGGCCCTCCAAGAGGGGTTTGGACCCTAAAAATGAGGCTTTGGACAGTGAAAATGGGGCTTTGGACTCTACAAAGGAGACTTTGCAAACTGAAACGGCGCCTTTGGAGCATCCAAATGAGGCTTTGATCCCTAAAAGTGAGGCTCTGGGCCCTCAAAATGTGGGTTTGGGCCCTAAAAATGAGCCTCTGGGCCCTTAAAATGAGCATTTGGACCATGAAATGAGGGGTTGGCTCCTAAAAATGAGGCTGTGGGCCCTGAAAAAGAGAATTTGGGCTCTGTAATCAGGTTTGGACCTGAAAACGGAGACTTTGGACGCAAGAAATGAGGGGTTTACCCTGCAAGTGGGGTTTTGAGCCCTTCCGGGAGGCTTTGGGCCTTCCAATTAAGGTGTGGATCCTCAAAAATGTCCTTCGGACCTGAAAAACGAAGCTCTGCGCCCTAAAACTGTGGAGCATAAAAATGAGGGGTTAGGCCCTAAAAATGCACACTCAGACCCTCCAAATGGGTCTCTGGAAACAAAAAATGAGTCTTTAGACCCTCCAAATGAGACCTGAGACCCTCCAAATGAGGCTTGAGCCCTAAGTGAGGAGTTTGTACCCTAAAATGAGGGTTTGTACCACAAAAACTAAGCCAAAACTAAGACTTTGGGAAGGAAAACTGAGGGTTTGGTGGAGGCCGATGGGGTGTGGGGCCAAGTGGGCCCCATCCAGCCGCAGGCTGTACACCTGCTCCCCCTCTGCGTTTAACAATGGGGGGGACAGGGGGCTGAATTTGAGGGGTGTGTGTCTCCCATTCTCCCCTCCAAACCTGTGAGCAGCAGAAGTGTCCACGTCGCCTCCGTGCCGGTGACGACCATCTGTTCTGGGGGAGGGCTGAGGGGGTCGCAGTAGCTCCGTGCCGGTACGACTCCTCTAACGCTGCCTCACGGCCCAGTGGAACAGCCCCGCCTTTACTTCATCAACTTCTGGCGCATCCTCCAGCGCCGCCTCCATCACTGCTGCTCCTACCCCCGCCATGCCCGCCGGCAGAGCTGCGGCCCTCGACGTCGTGGCCGCAGCGGAGGAAGAGGCAACGGCAGGAGGTGCTGAGGCCGCTGACCCAGTGGGGGACCTGGGAGAGAGGGGGCAGAGGGGTGAGGGGGTGCCTGGGTGCCCCTCCCCGGCCCCCGGCAGGGTCCCCGTGGGGGTCTCCGGTGTCCCCCAGCCTCACCGCGACGAGAGGCGGATGAAGGTGACGCTGCCACGGGGCCAGCCCAGCAGGCAGCCACCGACCCCGCAGCCGCAGCCCAGCAGGGTCCCGTCCCGCATCAGCACCTGCGAGTGCTTGAGGCCGCACCAGATGACGGGGACAGGAAGGGACAGAGGTTGGGACAGGATGAGGACAGGGCCCAGTGGGCACAGGGCCACTGTGGGGGCAGGGCACCCGTGGGGGTGACCATGGGGACAGGGATGGGCACAGGGCCACTGTGGGGACAGGGAGGGGCACAAGACACCTGCAGGGACAGAGACAGGGATGGGGACACTGGTGGGGACAGGACACCTGTGGGGACAGCGACGGGGACATGGCACCTACAGGGATGACACCCAGGTCAGGCATAGGGTCAGTCGCAGGTTGTACACCTGCCTCCCCTCTGCCTTCAAAAATGGGGGGGGGTCAGAGGGCTGAGTTTGGAGTGTGTGTGTCCCCTCCAGTGTCACCCCCACCTCAAGGTGCTCTCCCCATCCCCTCAGTGTCCCCCCCGCAAACCTCTGAGCAGCAGAAGGATCCACATCCACCTCCGGGCTGGTGACGACCACCTGTCGGAAGCAGATGGAGGCAGGGAAGCTGATGCGGAAGATGTGCTAGGGTCCTGCTGTAATCCAGGAGGAAGAGGTGCTGCTGGGCAGTCACCAGCTTGCGGTAGCCGTGAGAGGGGGGAGACAGGATGGAGGCCATCAGCGCTCACTGCCGGCAGCGGCCCAGGCTCTGCAGGTACAGCCCTTGGTGTCTGCAGGGGGGGAAGCAGGGACATTGTCACCGGCTGGGGGACAAAGTGCCACCACCCCCTCCTCCTTGGCAATGGCGGGGACTCCCAGTTGAGGATGGTGGCCTTCTTGCAGGGCCGGGCGCTGGCAGTGGCGGGGGGGAGAGGGGTGCAGAGGTGGCACAGGCGGCCTCGCTGTCGCACACCGCCTGGAGGTGATGACAGGCAGACCCACGGCAAGCATCACCCCCCACCCATCCTCGTCCACCCCACGCCATCCCAGCGGCCTCACCGTCACATCCTCGTCACCGCCAGTCGGATGCCAGTGGTGATGGTGGTGAGAAGCCTGGTGGTCCATGGCTGCTGTCTAGTGGCCCGGCCATGGGATACTGACTCTCTGTGAGGCGGTGGCTCCCATGGAGATGGGGGTTCCAGAACATGGCGGAGGGGAGAGAGGGGGGAGGTGTGGAAGGGGGGAAGAGAGGCCCTGGGCCGGGCTGCTCGGCCTGGGGCAGGCCCCACGTGCGCCATGTCGAAGCCTGGCCTGGCTGCCGGCAGAGCCCACCGCCTTCTCACATCGGTCTTCACTGGCATAGGTGGGGGGGCTCTCAGAGTCC